>NC_091135.1:2127883-2339609 GCF_041381155.1 Argopecten irradians
CAGGCCCAGGTCTCTATGCCTCTTTGTTATTCATAAAAAGTTGTTTTTAGCCTATTTGACCCATGTGATCTTGAATGAAGGTCAAGGTCATTCATTTGAATAAACGTTGTAGCCCTTCATTCTACCATGCTACAGGCTAAATATCAGTACCCAGGGCCTATCGGTTATTGAGAAGAAGTCGTTTGAATGAAAAGTTTACACACGACGCCAGGCGCAAGTCAACGGACAATGCATGATGACAATAGGTCAAATGACCTAAAAACTCCTTAACTTGACCAGCAGCAGAATTAATGTATGTGGATTATGATTAGTTTGACTTTCTTTTATTTCTGTATTTTACAAAGCCCGACGTTATTAAGTTCGCGAAAAAACGATACCTCCAGGATATGTGTTACCAGCGACTTAGATAGAATACTATTTGCATCTTAGTATCTTCTCTTACTATTTATGTCAAATGGTCATTAGTTTCGACTTCGAAAATAACTGAAAAACCAATTTTCACACGAATAAATAATCAGGTAGTTTCTAAACTAGGAAAAACAAGGGTATAAATAATGATTAATATACTATACTATGCCAAGGTATCTGTCAAAACAGTGCAATGTTACGATGATGAACACTTTTCAGCCCCATTATTTGTATCATTTTTAATCCTCGCCCTATAAGAATACTACCAATACATTATGATTATTATCCAATGCTTAGTTTCCGAGAAGAAATCGTTTTAATGGAAATAGCCAAATTGACCCCGCCCCTCAGGCCCCCGGCGGGTCAACTCCGTCATTTGTACAATTTTGAATCCCCGCCCTATTACGATGCCACCATTGCATTATGAGTGCTATCCCAAGCTTAGTTTCAGAGAAGAAGCCGTTTATATGGAAATAGTCAAATTGTCCCTTTTGGCCCCGCCCCTCAGGGCAACAACATCATTTGTACCATTTTGAATCCCAACCCTATAAGGATGCTACCATTGCATTATGAGTGCTATCCCATACTCAATTTCAGAGAAGAATTAGTTTAAATGGAAATAGCCAAATAGACCCCGCCCCTCAGGCCCCCGGGGACTCAGCCCCCTCATTTGTATAATTTTGAATCTCCGGCCTATAAGGATGCTACCATTACATTATGAGTGTTATCCCATGCTTAGTTTCAAAAGAAGAAGTCGTTTATATGGAAATAGCCAAATCGACCCCTTTTAGCCACGCCTCGCAGGCCCTCAGGCAGTCACCCCGACCATTTGTACAATTTTCAGTCAGTACCCCATAAGGATGCTACCATTCTTTAGTTAAATTCTGACCAGCGGTTATGGAGAAGAAGTCGATTGTTGACGGGCCGACGGACGCCGGACGCCACGGTATCGCACCTTGATCAAGCAAATAACTTCAGCAATATTTTTCTGTAAAACGTCAACTTCCGGTAATAAGGGTCAAAGTTCAATAATGCAATTTTTAGCTCACCTGGCCCGAAGGGCCGGTGAGCTTATGTCATGGCGCGGCGTCCGTCGTCCGTCCGTCCGTCTGTCCGTCAACATTTCCTTTAAATCGCTACTAGTCATAGAGTTCTGCATGGATTGTAACCAAATTTGGCCACAAGCATCCTTGGGGGAGGGGAAACAGAACGTGTATAAATGTTGGCTCTGACCCTCCGGGGGCAGGAGGGGCGGGGCCCAATAGGGGAAATAGAGGTAAATCCTATAAATCGCTACTTGTCCTAGAGTTCTGCATGGATTGTAACCAAATTTGGCCACAAACATCCTTGGGGGAGGGGAAACAGAACTTGTATAAATTTTGGCTCTGGTCCCCCCGGGGGCAGGAGGGGCGGGGCCCAATAGGGGAAATAGAGGTAAATCCTTTAAAACGCTACTTGTCCTAGAGTTCTGCATGGATTGTAACCAAAATTAGCCACAAACATCCTTGGGGGAAGGGGAACAGAACTTGTATAAATTTTGGCTCTGATCCCCCAGGGGCAAGAGGGGCGGGGCCCAATAGGGGAAATAGAGGTAAATCCTTTAAATCGCTACTAGTCATAGAGTTCTACATGAATTGTAACCAAATTTGGCTACAAACATCCTTGGGGGACGGGGAACAGAACTTGTATAAATTTTGGCTCTGAACCCCTGGGGGCAGGATAGGTGGGGCCCAATAGGGGAAATAGAGGTAAATCCTTTAAATCGCTACTAGTCATAGATTTCTGCATTGAATGTAACCAAATTTGGCCACAAACATCCTTTTTGGAAGGGGAACAGAACTTGTATAAATGTTTGCTCTGGCCCCCCCGGGGGCAGAACGGGTGGGCCCAATAGGGGAAATAGAGGTAAATCCTATAAATCGCTACTTGTCCTAGAGTTTTGCTTGGATTGTGACCAAATTTGGCCATAAACATCCTTGGGGGAAGGGTAACAGAACTTGTATAAATTTTGGCTCTGACCCCCTGGAGGCAGGAGGGATGGGGCCCAATAGGGGATTTAGAGGTTAATATTAAAAATTCCTTTAGAAAAGAAACAATGAACTTGTATTCATAACATTACTTGGCATTACAAACCAGGTGAGCGATACTGGCCCTCTGGGCCTCTTGTTATAAAACAAATCATCAAAAGTCTAAATTCTAGAAGGTCTAATTAAAGACCATATATTAGTTCTGTAGTATGCTGACATAAATGACGACTAAGTTTGTTTATATGAATGACATTGACCTTCATTCAAGGTCACATTGGCCAAAATTCCTAAACACTTCAAATGACTTTTTGTTAGGTTCTAGATTAAGAAGGCCTAGAGGCCTAATGTTAAGCCTGTAGCATGCTGACATAAATGGCAAAAAAATCTGTTAATATGAAATATCCTAAAACCTTTAAACGACTTCTTGTCATGTTCTGAAATGTCTAGAAACTTGCAATTTGACCTATAGCATGTTAAGATAAAAGGCTATCAAGTTTGGTAATATGACTGACCTTGACCGAAATTCCTTGTTAGTGAAAAGCCCATCAAGTTGTCCAATGAAAATTTCTAGTTCTTATTATTATTCTTCCTATATTTGTAAACATTATTTCAGTATAGTTAAGTAATGTATCTGAAGTTGTTTTATAAACAAAATAATGTAGATCAAGAATTCAATATGACCGCTATGGCCTCATTTCCGGTTTTCAATTTATGTCAATATCTCGTTAACGGCTCGACAAATTTCTTTCAGTTTTGAAAATGTTATGTAGAATAAAAAATGGAAATATTAACTTGCAGCGACTTGGATATAAAACGTCAACTTTTGGTTGAAAATAATGGTAAAAGTTCAAACGTTAAATAATCCTAATGAATCTTCAAATTGCTTCTTCTGAATTTCTGGACGCCTTAGAGACCTAGTATTAGGTCTGCAGGATGCTGGATTCATATTACCAAACATGGTAGCCATTTATGTCAGACATTAACCTTCACTCAAAGTCATATGGGCCAAAATTCTTTAAACGACTTCTTTTCATGTTCTGAAGGGCCTGAAATTGGACTTGTAGCACGCTGAGACAAAGGGATACCAAGTTTGTTACTATAAATGACCTTGAGCGAAATTTATAGCAGGTGAAAAGCCCGCCAAATTGTCCAGTGACAATTACTAGTTTATTATCTTCTGCACAGAAAGTTGTTGGTAAGAGATATGCCAATGAACGTGTCATCATATTGTAGTGCAATTTTCCGAGAAAAAAAAATCATTAAAAAATCGATGAGGAACCTGAGACCTAATATAGACATTTAACAGACTGACATACATGGCAAGTTTGTTAATATGAATGAGCTTGACTTTCATTCAAGGTCACATCAGCCAAAAATCCTAAAATCTTGAATTAAGGTCAAGGTAATTCAGTTGAGCAAACATAATACACCTTCATCCAAACATGCAACAGGCCCAATATTAGATCTTCTGGCCTCCTAGTTATTGACATGAAGTCATTAAAAGATTTTAGCCAATTTGACCCCTGTGAATTTAAGTGGCGGTCAATTTTACATTAGATGTGATTCTAACATTTTACCTAGCTCTGAAATAGTGAAGGTATGAAAAAGTATGAAAAAGACAGAAGAGATGGTTGACTCCATCACAAAACAAATTGAGACAGTGGTAATGACAAACAAAGACAACCAGCAGGCAATATTAGACATTATAGAGGACATACAGTGTCGATCAATGAAACAGAACCTGGTATTCCATGGACTCCGGGAAGACAAACACGAGGACACTGAAAGTAGACTGAAAGACTTTATCTACTATGAACTGTGTATCGAGAAAAACATTGAATTCACAGATGTCCATCGTTTTGGCAGGCATGTATTTGGCAAATCGCGGCCGATCGTAGCAGTGTTTATGTACCAAAAAGACCTACAGCTAGTTCGAAAAAACGCGCATTATCTTAAAGACAAAAACTTTTGGATCAATGAGCAGTTCCTCAAAGCTGTAGAACAACGGCGTAGAGAGCTATACCCTATTCTACGATTGCACAAAAGAGCAGGCCACCAAGTTAAACTTGTGAGACACAAACTTTACATCGATAATCAACTGTATGATGATCAAGAGACAGCTGGTAGATCTTTTAGTGAAGTTGTTCTATCATCTATTGTTAACAATGGTAGAATTGTTAAAAACGATCACGTGTTCCCTCTTCCCCATCTGTGCATAATAATGCCCCGTTATCCAGTCGGCCACGTTTGTCATCTGATCGTGAGCCAAAGCAGTCAAGTGTGCCTCCTAGTACTCCTGGGCAACCAGCTGAGGAACGGAGGATCATTGAGTCTCGTGAGTCTAGTACCCCTGACACCTCCCAGTCAGTAGGGGAACAGAGGTAGGACAGGGAGAAGAGTGATTGTCGGTCCTGTCATGGAACATTGGTAAAGGGCTCACTAGTTAACTCACCGACGGAGATTTTTTAGAAATATTATATAAATATGATGTCATATGTCTGACTGAATGTTGGATAACGAGTAATGACGTGGTTGAGTTGAATGGATTTTGTACATATGTTTTCCCCAGTCCTACTGGAAAAGAGGGTGGAGTTGTGCTTCTGCATAAAAACCATTTAAAAATACGTTTTCTAGAGTTGAAAATATTGTTGATTGTATATTTTGGGTAAGGATTTACTCTGGTAATCAGTCATTCTTTTTTGTGTTTTTGTTATTTTCATCCGGAAAATAGTATCTTTGATGCTGTGAAATAGCATTCTTAGGTACGCTCGGCGAGCCTGTGCACATCAAAACAATGAAATCCCTCCGCGATGAAAATTAAAAGTTGTTTTGTTCATTTCACTTAATACTTGATGGTGTGAAAAATAAAACCCCAATATTCAAAACCACAGACATTGAATTTGTACATACATATACACCATGGATGGAGTGTTTTAAGTGTTCAGTTGGGACTCTATGATATTGGTATTACTCCGTGATAGTAGTCTCCAGAAAAACACGAACAACGCCTTCTTCGCTGTCTTCCTCCGCGGCAGACTTTGGATTGTGTATGTTTATTTAAATTTTACGTTATTCATGCTGCTGATCGATTATTATAATCAAATGTTAGGAAGGTTAATACAACAGAAAGTTCTTATAACGCTTATAAAGTTTTTTTTTTGTGTTGGTTGCATTGACGAACTATATCCGATGATACACTGTATTATTGCGCAGTAAATGTTAATAGTTTTGAGTATGTGTCTGTCACCGGGAGTTGTGTCTTTTGTTTATCGACAACTGCGTCATATTGAAAGGGGAAAGGTACAAAATTTATCAACATAAACTTACAAAATATAATGATGATATAGATCTATATATGTACGAGCATTTTAGAGTGACAAATAAACTTATGTTGCCGTGTAATGTACGGTAGCCTTATGAAGACTTGCTAAAGTCCGATGTATTGCAGGAAGTTTTCTTGATGTTAGCGTTATGAATCCAAAAGAAATTTTAGTGTTATAAGTAACCAAATAATGTACCTTTTACTTGGCAAAAGTAAATGGTCATGTTTTATTATGAGTCAAAAGTCGGCAAAGCACAACTCACGGTATAATGTTCTGCGCCAACCAGTTACTGTTAGGCTTACGAAGACTTGCTAAAGTCCGGTACATTACATGAAGTTTTTTTATGTTAACGGCTAGCGATCTTGTGAATTTAAAAGAAATCCTAGTGATATACGTATTGAAATAATGTACCATTTATTAGGCAAAAGTATCTGACCATGTTTCATTAGTCAAAAGTCGTCAAAGCAACGTTAACCCATGTAAGTTTTCTAAAAAAGAAACCAAAACTTGTCCGGAAATGGTAATATTTCTAATGTTATATTTTTCCGAAAATATTCTTCAATGTTAAATGGATATTAAGATACGGATATGTTTACTTATTATTTTTTTGTCTTTAAAGAGACATTGATGAAATTGATAACTGAGTAACTAAAAAAGAATTATAAAAAATGAAACTCAGATTCTGAACGGTTTCAATGGTGTCGAAATCGTTATTTCAGAAATAACTTAGATACGAAATTTATTACAGTTATTTCAGGAAAATGAGTTTTTCAAGAATATTAAGTTGAATAACTCATAATATCATAAAATAAATACGGTATACTGTAAATACATTTTATTAAACTCCGAAATTCAACACTGCACACTTAAAGTATACTAAATTCAATATTTAAATGAAAAACCAATTTCTTTATTATTTGGTTTGGATCCTTCAATCACAGCATCTATGAGTGGTCTTGGCACTTTGATTTATAATAGTTGTGATATTGATATATTCATGAGTCTAGAGGAGTCAATAAGCCGTTACAAAACAAATGGTAATGTGTATGTAGCTGGTGACTTAAATGCGCGAACAGAAACTAGGCCAGATTATATTGTAAATGATGGGCTTGATGATAAATTGTTTGATGATATGTTTTATAATAACGATTCAACTAGTTGTCCTCGTATTAATATGGATAAACATGTAAATACATATGGCAGAAAATGACTTACATTGTGTAAAACTACAAGTATGCGAATAGTTAATGGTCGTCATATACAGGCGATGCAGATGGAAATTATACCTTTTGTAATAACAACGGAATGAGCCTAATTGATTGCCTATTAGTTGATTGTGATTATATTTCAAATATTTTAAAATTTGGGACGGGCGAGTTCAATACTATGTCTGACCACTCACCGTTGTTTTTTCCTTCAATATCTGTTACACTAATATAATTGATGACCGCAATAATGTCTTATGTAGTGGTATTACAACAAAAACTGTGAGGTGGAACAAAGACAATGTAGATAGAATATGCAATGACCTTCAAGCAATAGTTCACGACCTACTAATATATGTGATATGTCGTTAGATTCTCAAGAAAAAAATGATGAATGTGTAACCAAATTTTGTGGTGATATAAATCATGTTGTTTTACCAAACTGTAATGTTAGAAATACAAGTAATAAGAATCAATACCCGCAACAGTATAAAGGTGATAAAGAGGACAAACCATGGTTTACTGATGAATGTAAAATAGATATAATGAGTATAAACGTGCAATATATGATTTTAATGTTAACAAGACACATGGTAATCATGCGGTTCTTATAAGTAAAAAACAAACTTACAAAAAGTTGGAATATAGACTTAAGCGGCAATACAAACGACAAGAAGGTGATATGGTAGAGTTTCTCAGAAAGAATAACCCCAAGAAATTCTATAAATATTTTTCAAAGCGTAAAAATCATGTATCCCAACCACATATTAGTATGGATGAATTTTTAGACTATATTAGTAATATTAGTAGTAGCATTAATACAGATGACACTAATGACGAATTGTCGCATAACGATATAGATTCAACAATATTTAATAAATTAGATGAACCATTTTCTGAAGAGGAGATACATTTTGCAATTCGTAATCTGAAGAGATAAAAGTTGCAGTGAAGGTCTAATTTTAAACGAATTATTCTTAGATTGTGAAGATATTTTGATACCTTGTATATCAAAACTCTTTAGTAGAATTTTTGAATCCGGGTTCTTTCCAAAAGTGTGGTCACTTGGCTCCATTGTCCCAGTACATAAAAAAGATTATAAAAATTATGTCAATAATTATAGAGGTATAACTTTAGTCAATTGTATGGGAAAGCTATTTACCGCAATGGTAAACAAAAGGCTGATTAAGTGCGATAATGAAAATTCTGTTATAAATGATGCTCAATTGGTTTTAAAGCTGGTCACTCAACAGTAGATGCAATATTCGTCCTCAATCACTAATTAATAGACGTCTTAATAAAAAAGAAACGTTTGTACTGTTGTTTCATTGATTATAAAAAGTCATTTGATCTTATTGATAGAGGGAAACTTTGGTGTAAACTTATAAAACACGGAGTTCAAGGAAAATAATTTTTTTTTATTAAGTCTCTATATGAAAATGTAAAATCATGTGACAAATCTATCTATATTCATGTCATTAAAAATATCACATGTTATTGAGATGTAATTGAAAAGTAATTGAGCATTACATGCATGTTTGTAATCTAATTAATTAAATTACCATTACATGTAATTGAAATTTGCATCAATTACACATAACATTCAATTACTTGAAAAATTGTAATGCATAACAATTAATTACCATTACATTTTTTATTACCCCATGCCTGCAACATGTACAGGCCTAATATGAGGTCTATAGGCCTCTTAGATATTGACAATAGTTGTGAAAAGTTTTTTTCATCCTGTGACCTTAAATGAAGGTCAAGGTATTCATTCGAGCCAACATAATAGCCCTTCATATTACCAGTATGTTACGGTCCCAATATCAGGTCTCTAGGCACAAGAAGTTGTGTAAAGCTTTTAACCTATATGTATTTGACCCCCGCAATCTGGAATGACGATCGAGGTCATTCCTTTGAATAAACCCAGTAGAGCTTTACCCCAGTATGCGACACGCCCAATATCAGATCTTTAGGCATTTTAGTTATTGACAGAACATCATTAAAATATTTCAGCCTATTTGGTCTCTGTGACCTAGAATGGCGTTCAATGTCATTAATTTGAACAAACTTGGTAAATTTCCAAACCAGAATGCCACAAAACCAATACGAAGCCTCTATGCCTATAAATTGGTGAGAGGAAATCGTGTAATAGATTTTAAAATATTAGTAAAATAAATCGTAAATATTAATTATACACATTTAAATGAAATTAAAACCAAGAGGCCCAAGGGTCTTAACGGTCATCTGACTACTTTGGCAATAATCATATAGGAAACTAATTAGATATAGTGTCATGGTAGATATCTTCGATTTGGAATCAACCGGAGATGTAACAACACTTTGTCAGGGCCATGTCAGGATCATTTCATGCAAGTTTCAGCCAAATAGCACTGGTAAAACTTGAAAAGAAGTTTAAAATGTGTTTTCAAGATTGCGGCTGTGGCGGCCATCTTGAATTTTGGATCGACCCGAAAAATAATAACACTTTGTCGGGACCATGTCAGGATCATTCCGGTAGAACTTGAGAAGAAGTTCAAAAAGTGTTTTCAAGATGGCGGCTATGGCGGCCATCTTGGATTTCAGATCGACCCGAAAAATAACAACACTTTGTCGGAACCATGTCAGGATCATTTCATGTAAGTTTCAGCTAAATCGCACTGGTAGAACTTGAGAAGAAGTTCAAAATGTGAAAAGTTAAGGCACGGCTTACGACGACGGACGACACATGTCAGGTCAGATGACCTAAAAAAATGGTGGATCATTGGTTACTCCTTGGTCAGCAAATCTATTTGCAGAACTCTTTATTAAATTCTTAGTGAACTTGTATTACATTATTTGATTCCTTGCACTTCATGATTATTTGATTTGACTTATTGTTCTGGTACACAGTGACCGGAGCCCTGGTCGGATTGGGCAGGTCACGATAGAATTGTTGTTGTAGTTAGTCATGCTGGGAATTAGCGGGGCACGATTAACACATAGAATAGGTTACGATTGTTTATTTGCAAGTGAGAGGTAATATTGAGCATGTTGACAAATAATCCAAGTAATAACAGAATAGTCACAAATATCTCGTACACAGTTGAAGTCGAAGGGGAAAGTCAAGTCTCCATGATGAGTTAGTCAAATAATTCTACGTATCCGTAATAAACTTCATATAATATCCTGTAGGTAAAGGTAAAATCCAAATATCAGACCGCTTGATTGTAACTCTAACTTAAATTCTGACTAAAAACTGAATACCTATCTGTTGTATCTCCTGATGAGATTTGTAATTTATGTTGTTTGTAGCGGATCTGGTGTCTCAGATGAGATTTGTAATTTGTGTTGTTTGTAGCGGATCTGATGTCTCAGATGAGATTTGTAATTTGTGTTGTTTGTAGCGGATCTGGTGTCTCAGATGAGATTTGTAATTTGTGTTGTTTGTAGCGGATCTGGTGTCTCAGATGAGATTTGTAATTTGTGTTGTTTGTAGCGGATCTGATGTCTCTGATGAGATTTGTAATTTGTGTTGTTTGTAGCGGATCTGGTGTCTCTGATGAGATTTGTAATTTGTGTTGTTTGTAGCGGATCTGGTGTCTCAGATGCGATTTGTAATTTGTGTTGTTTGTAGCGGATCTGGTGTCTCTGATGAGATTTGTAATTTGTGTTGTTTGTAGCGGATCTGGTGTCTCTGATGAGATTTGTAATTTGTGTTGTTTGTAGCGGATCTGATGTCTCAGATGAGATTTGTAATTTGTGTTGTTTGTAGCGGATCTGGTGTCTCTGATGAGATTTGTAATTTGTGTTGTTTGTAGCGGATCTGGTGTCTCTGATGAGATTTGTAATTTGTGTTGTTTGTAGCGGATCTGGTGTCTCAGATGAGATTTATAATTTGTGTTGTTTGTAGCGGATCTGGTGTCTCAGATGAGATTTGAAATTTGTGTTGTTTGTAGCGGATCTGATGTCTCTGGTGAGATTTGTAATTTGTGTTGTTTGTAGCGGATCTGATGTCTCTGATGAGATTTGTAATTTGTGTTGTTTGTAGCGGATCTGATGTCTCTGGTGAGATTTGTAATTTGTGTTGTTTGTAGCGGATCTGATGTCTCAGATGAGATTTATAATTTGTGTTGTTTGTAGCGGATCTGGTGTCTCAGATGAGATTTGATATTTGTGTTGCTTGTAGCGGATCTGATGACCTCTGATGAGATTTGTAATTTGTGTTGTTTGTAGCGGATCTGGTGTCTCAGATGAGATTTGTAATTTGTGTTGTTTGTAGCGGATCTGGTGTCTCAGATGAGATTTGTAATTTGTGTTGTTTGTAGCGGATCTGGTGTCTCAGATGAGATTTGTAATTTGTGTTGTTTGTAGCGGATCTGGTGTCTCAGATGAGATTTGTAATTTGTGTTGTTTGTAGCGGATCTGGTGTCTCTGATGAGATTTGTAATTTGTGTTGTTTGTAGCGGATCTGGTGTCTCAGATGCGATTTGTAATTTGTGTTGTTTGTAGCGGATCTGGTGTCTCTGATGAGTGTTTGTAATGAGATTTGTAATTTGTATTGTTTGTAGCGGATCTGGTGTCTCTGATGAGATTTGTAATTTGTGTTGTTTGTAGCGGATCTGATGTCTCAGATGAGATTTGTAATTTGTGTTGTTTGTAGCGGATCTGGTGTCTCTGATGAGATTTGTAATTTGTGTTGTTTGTAGCGGATCTGGTGTCTCTGATGAGATTTGTAATTTGTGTTGTTTGTATCGGATCTGGTGTCTCAGATGAGATTTATAATTTGTGTTGTTTGTAGCGGATCTGGTGTCTCAGATGAGATTTGAAATTTGTGTTGTTTGTAGCGGATCTGATGTCTCTGGTGAGATTTGTAATTTGTGTTGTTTGTAGCGGATCTGATGTCTCTGATGAGATTTGTAATTTGTGTTGTTTGTAGCGGATCTGATGTCTCTGGTGAGATTTGTAATTTGTGTTGTTTGTAGCGGATCTGATGTCTCAGATGAGATTTATAATTTGTGTTGTTTGTAGCGGATCTGGTGTCTCAGATGAGATTTGATATTTGTGTTGCTTGTAGCGGATCTGATGTCTCTGATGAGATTTGTAATTTGTGTTGTTTGTAGCGGATCTGGTGTCTCAGATGAGATTTGTAATTTGTGTTGTTTGTAGCGGATCTGGTGTCTCAGATGAGATTTATAATTTGTGTTGTTTGTAGCGGATCTGGTGTCTCAGATGAGATTTGAAATTTGTGTTTGTAGTTATTTAGTGATATTTGAAGTTTTTCAAGAACAATAAGTTGAATAACTTATTATCCTGAAATAACTGTAATAAATTTTATTTCTAAATTATTTTTGAAATAACTATTTCAACACCAATGAAACCGTTCAGAATCTGAGTATCATTTTTTTTATAGTTCTTTTTTAATTGCTAAATTATCAATTTCATCAATGTCTCTTCAAAGACAAAAAAATAATAAGTAAACATATCCGTATCTTAATATCCACTTAACATTGAAGAATATTTTCGGAAAAAATATAACATTAGAAATATTACCATTTCCGGATATGTTTTGGTTTCCTTTTTAGAAAACTAACATGGGTTGCTTTGACGACTTTTGACTAATAAATCATGGCCAGATACTTTTGCCATAAAAAATGTACATTATTTCATTACGTATATCACTCGGATTTCTTTTAAATTCACAAGAACGCTAGCCGTTAACATCAAGAAAGCTACATGTAATGTATCGGACTTTAGCAAGTCTTCGTAAGCCTAACAGTAACTGGTTGGCGAGATATTATCGTGCAGAACATTTATCGTGAGTTTTGCTTTGCCGACTTTTGACTTATAATAAAACATGGCCATATACGTTTGTCAAGTAAAGGGTACATTATTTGGTTACTTATAACAGTCAAATTTCTTTTGAATTCATAAGAACGCTATCATCAAGAAAACTTCCTGCAATACATCGGACTTTAGCAAGTCTTCATAAGACACGGCAATATAAGTTCAATTGTCACTTTAAGTTGCTCGCACATAAATAGATCTATATTATCATTATATTTTGTAAGTTTATGTTGATAGATTTGGTACTTTTTCCCTTTCAATTCACCGCAGTTGTCGATAAACAAAAGACAGAACTCCCAGTGGCAGATCAAGGGAGGAGGCACATACTCAAAACTATTAACTTTCACTGCGCAATAATATCTCAGATATAGTTCGTAAATACAACCAACACAAAAAACTTCATTAGCGTTATAAGAACTTTCTTTTGCAGTTACCTTCCTAACATTTGATTACAATAATCGATCATTAGCATGAATAACGTAAAATTCGGATAAACACACACAGTCCAAAATCCACCGAAAGTCTGTCGCGGAGGAAGACAGCGAAGAAGGCGTTGTTCGTGACTTTCGGGAGACCAGTGTTCTCGGAGTAATACAAATATGATAGAGTCCCAACTGAACACTTAAAACATTCCATCAATGGTATATACGTATGTACAGATTCTATGTCTGTGATTTTGAATATTGGGGTTTTATTTTTTCATACCATCAAGTAATACGTGAAATGAACTAAACAACTTTAAATTTTCATCGCGGAGTGGTTTCATTGTTTTGATGTGCACAGGCTCTCCGAACGTACCTAAGAATGCTGTTTCACAGCATCAAAAATGTCTTACATATGACCAAGGATTTATAAGTGATATATGTCCTTGATATGACAGAAATGGTTTAGATAATGATTTTGTATTAATTTGCGATAAAATATATGAAGTAATTCAATTAAGAGAAAAATATTATAGATTGTGCAAATTTAGTATTTGCACTGGTGAAATGCATGCCAATGGCGCAGTTAATGACACCCCATTTTAATTCTGGTCTTGTAGGGCATTGATTGATGCCCTTAGAAATAAACACCATAGGCATTACCTTTATTTTGTTCGTTGTTGTATTTAATAAAAGGGGAAATCTTTTCAAAACCTACTGACGTGCTGTTCATTCATCACTTGCTGATAGCAATATATCGTGTTTCCAATCCGAGTTAAAGGAATGTTTGCATGTACATGTGTAATTAAGTACAGTCCTTATAGTAGTCCAAGGACGTATATGAGACTTATAAATACTTGAGTAGTCGTAAACAAATACTTATACCACATTCTAGTAATATCTATGATTTCAGCACATCTGCTTGACTCCACATTTAGTGGTTTTGATTGTAATATCAATCTACTCTACTCAAGCCTGTATCTACAATCTTATTCAATCTGTACAAAATTGTTATAAAGGCTGTACCACACTCATCTTAATAATTTGTAAGCTAATACATCACTGTATTCTTATAAACTTACCTAAGACCATCAACAATGAATCCAAGGATATAAAAATACATACTACTCCTTATGTTACGTCATTATATCTCCTTTCAGCTCTTTAGTGATCTCAAAAAAGTTAATCACATACAGATCATCCGTATAATTGTATATTTTCTACTGTATACAAGCAGTTAATGACATTATTTGCTTAACAGAAACTCATATTAATGACACAATAACTGATCACTGAGTTAGATACACATCCTACCATGTTCAGGCGAGACAGAAATTATGGTAATGGTGGTGGTTTGTTAATATTTACCAAAGAAAATTTATCAACAATTAGACGCTGTGATCTTGAGAATCCCAACATTGAAAACATTGTCATTGAAGTACATAACTCCAACAAAAGATTTATCTTATGTTGTATTTATCGTCCACCAAACTCTTAAGTTAACTTTTGGCAACACTTCGATACACTTATTGAAAATATGATGAACCTAAACATTGATGTAATTATAACTGGGGATATAAATCAGGATATGCTTAGACTTTCCAACTCATTCCATCTTCACAATATTTTAAAGTGAATAGTCGGGCAAAGGAAACCAGTCTAAATGCGTTCTTTGGCCTTCCAAAAGTCATTGTATACCATAATGATGGTCAAGTTCTGCTTACGGTGTCCAGTTTTGACCATTGAAATTTTGGGGAAGCCCCGTGTAAATTTAGCACAGTTCTAAATATAAATTCGCCAAACTCTTTGAAAACGAGGCTGCGTGGAAATGTCAACATGGACATGTGTTTCTCAGTCGTGTCGGTTTCGTTTCGTGTGATAAACCACTAATGCGGTATGCAAATTGTTGTTTTGAGATGATACATTTGATGCAAATGAAGTATTCTTACATTAATGACAATGCTTTGTAATAATTTTTCGATAAAAGCATCTTGTACATGGAAATCGACACAAATATTCGGCCGATGCAGAGATGGGGCCCCGGCAAGGGGCAATTATTGCAGCCTCGCATTCGTCGTATTTTACATCAACCGAATCATGGAGGTTAAGTACAAATAATTCAATGTTGCTTGCTACGAGCATTTCCATTGGCTTAAAAATTTACTTTATCAGCCCATAAAGGAAAAAAATGGCGTCGCCGTTTGTAACGTCGCTTCTGATTGGCTGAGATGACGGCGTAATACTTTCATAGACAAAAGAGTCCCAAAATGAATTTTAAATGTTGAAGAGATTATCTTTAGTAAATTGAATTATAAGGATTAATTTGAATAGATTTTTTATGTTATGGAGATATAACACAAAAATCTGAGTGTACTCTCATCATAAACCGCTTCGCGGTTTATTTAGAGTACACTCAGATTTTTGTGTTATATCTCCATAACATAAAAAATCTATTCAAGTTAATCCTTAAATAATCGTAACATAATTTCCCATTTAAAACCACACGAAAACGTTCCATAGAACGTCCATGCATGTAGCTGTCAAAGATGTGAAAATAAATTAGCTCATACATAGACATTTTACAAGTACAATATATGTGTTCAATTATTCGTGTAGTTTTTTGCAGAGATTTAATTAAATTATCTATGTCTCTGTTTGTTTTTTTTTTTTTTTTTGTAAACAATATTTGAGTTCTGGAGAGAGATGACATGAATGTCCAGCTGGAAGGAAAGAAACTTTTATGATGTATATGTATCGTACAATGTATATATGTAAACGTACATTCCATGTAGCTGCTATAGAATTACAACTAGGAAATTCTCTCAAACATTGATAATATTTAATTCTTCACATTCATGTAGGCCTATGCTGTGAGAATTAACACATCATATATATTTCCAGAAAACATATAGGCCTACATGTATGTTACTTTCCTTTTCTGTTGTTTCCTGTTCTTTTTTGTGCTCTGAAGAAAAAGATGATTGAGTTGAAGAAAAGTAATTAATTAAGAGAAATGTGTACCACAGTACTTTGTCTGTAGCCGAGGGTTTCTATACTGTTTTAATAGTCCAGTAATTAATAATTAAATTGAAAATTTCAAAATTAAGATGAAATAGTAAATTCCATTTTTGAATGAAGTGGTTCCCCTCCTTTGAGAGTACACAGTGTGTATACCCTTTTTGCTTTTTAGGAATAATACCTGAATAGGAACCTGAAATAACATGACAATTAATCAGGTATGTGTGTGTTGGGGGGTGGGGGTGGGGGTGGGGCTAAAAGACAGAAGAATCATGAGGTTGGGAAGTTGTAACTTGAGTGGGGGGTTGAAATATAGAAGAAATAGCTACAGATAACTGGAAGTGGAAGGGTGCTTTATCATTGATCTGGTCATTGCATATTTGGGGTTTACATGGCTTTTTTTTGGTTATTTAGTCTCATTGATTTTGGAGCAACTTTGAATCCATATGGTACTGTATATCTTTCTTTTTTCCATGTGTAGCTATTTCTTCTGTATTTCACCCTCCGCCCAAGTCACGACTTCCCAATAGGTACCACTTTTTTGTTTAGAACTCAAATCAAAGACAGATGTACATAGTACTACATACTACATTTTAGTCTATGTGTTTGTAATCACTGTTACTACAGTATTAATACATAAATGGTCTATGTACAAGTTACACATAGACAATAAATGTGAAATTTGGTTCAGACAAAAAGATTTTTAACATTTCAGATAACTTGCTAGTTTTTTATGGTTTTATTTATATGTTGAGTCTACTCTTGTAAAGTAGAATTTAGAAATGCTAAGACAATGGTATCTATATTGCTATATGTAAAAAAAATCCTTATATTTTAAAAGTAATTGAAAAGCTATCTCACAAGCCCTGACAAACAAATGGGCCGGCATATGGATGCAAGAATTATAATCACTGGATCTAGAGGACTAATATAAACAAATATTTCTACAAAGTTAAACAATGAAAAAGTATTGCATCATAATTTTATTTAATGATTACAGTTGAAAGGAACATTTAATAAATTAATACTGTTTAAATGTTCTGTTCATGATCCTCTAGGTCCATATTGGAAAAGTTTACTTTCAAGAGCACTCATATCAACATTCTTCAGTCTTCATATGATGCTAATTGTATGTATATGTATACATACACTTGTATACAGGTCCAAGGGATGAACTTTCTGTATTCATGTCACTAAAGATACAAAATTCATTATCTATAGTTCCAACAAAAATTCAGAATAATTATAAATGACACATGGCTGCAGTACATTTCAACTCTGTAAAGTTTGTCATATACACATGAACCAGGTACGAGTTGTAATAAATATACAAACACTATTATTATGACCAGAAATAATACTGTATGTGTCCTCCAAATATATCTAAAGAACAAGCTAAAACCTACATGTACATATGTATATGTGTATATCAGAACATATACAATACAATTCTACCAATTAACCTACAATGTAAATCCTATATACAATGTATGTGTATAACACTACCAGAACATGTACAGAACAAAAATTTACAAATTAAAAATCTATAAATATATACATCAGATAACAACTGTATGAATTGACCGGTAGCATAATATTATAGATTAATTGAAACAAATCTTAGCTTGATAATGCACTAGCGGTTACATTCTAACTGTACATGCATTACAACGGTACATTTTATAAATATACAGGGCATTCATTACCCCTAAAGAGGCCCCACGAAAGAACCGCTATTTACCCCAGGGTTACGTTTTACGCGAATGGGGAACAGGTATGAAACATGTGACCATATGTGACCACTCATTTATGAAAAAAATACTGCTAGGGACTATTTACATAATGATCAAAATACGAAGACTCACTCACTATCAGCTGAGCAGGGAGTACCGGGTAGTAGGCCTAGGTACCACAAGGACTTGTAACGTAGGTTGTGAGAAAGTCTGTTGTGTATACGTGTGTACTATAGGCCTATATACCATATAAAAGGACAAGGGAACCAACGGCTCGCTTGGAAGAGGTACACCTGCCTCTACAAAAGTCGCCGGTATTCCGTCAAACATGGATAAATATGTATATATTTAATACTAATATATTCTTAAATAAATTTTCGATACGGAAAACACAACTTCAGACACGAAATAATATATTAACATACCTTTATTTCACTATGAACGCGGAAAATGCAGTCAGATTTCCTCACTGTCGTTTTGCCTGTCCAGTGAAATCTAGGTTAAACACGTTTGAGTGGATATTGTGTACCCCATACCCGGACCCGAACTGGAAACCCCATATACACAGTGCCTGTATACTAAAAGCTACAATATTAATGTGGTAGCGGTAAAGTAAAACATTAGAGTCTCGACTTAAGTTAGATTCTTCAATTAATGATACGTGTATTTCAAATAAAGGTACTTCTAAGAACCTTAACCATAAAACTTAATTTATACAAAGTCTGGGTACAGAATTCCAGTGCAGTATCGGGTAAGGGCGGGTACACTAAAAAGGTACCCATCATCAATTACAATATGGCGGATTATACGAACAAGAGTCGAGTGCTGGATAAAAAAAAGTGTGATTCCTCGCTTAGTTGTTGGATTGGATTAATGAAAGAGTTATCGGAGATAGCCTATTTGTATTTGCAATGGGAAAATATCACCAGAAAGTGAAATGAATGCATACAAAATTTGTTACAAGGGAATATGAGTGCCTTTGACCTAGATTTCACTGGACAGGCAAAACGACAGTGAGGAAATCTGACTGCATTTTCCGCGTTCATAGTGAAATAAAGGTATGTTAATATATTATTTCGTGTCTGAAGTTGTGTTTTCCGTATCGAAAATTTATTTAAGAATATATTAGTATTAAATATATTCATATTTATCCATGTTTGACGGAATACCGGCGACTTTTGTAGAGGCAGGTGTACCTCTTCCAAGCGAGCCGTTGGTTCCCTTGTCCTTTTATATGGTATATAGGCCTATAGTACACACGTATACACAACAGACTTTCTCACAACCTACGTTACAAGTCCCTGTGCTAGGTACGTACAGTAGCGGTCCGGAGCCGCGTGCTCGTTTGAACTGTTCTCTTCACTATAACAAGTTGTATTAACACTCTCCATGCGTCGTAATGTTTACCGAGTTAGGTGTTGGGATTGTCGCTGCTCCATTGCCTTTCCTTTCGCATTTTAGGTGAGTCAGTTGGTTGTTTTGGCGGAAACCTTTTGGTTCAAAACTACGGTAGCCATGTTTTGTTTACTACGGAGAGTGGTGGATGTTGCGCATGCGTTAAGATTGACCTGCACTCATAGCCGGTCGGGAGGACTTTTAGGATTCCCATAGATATTATTATTTTCTTCGCATGTACAGCGATTTTGACGGAAAGTTTTATTTTTCTAATTCATAAGAAATTATACCGGATATATTAATACCATTTTTACCGATTTTACAGTCACTTGCTCGACTATTCGCTTTAACAAAATACCTACTAGAAAGTCTTATTCAAACACCAACACATGTAACTGACACTTCAGTGTCCAGCATAGATATTTTTTTCACAAATAACACTTGAATATTGTAAGTAATACTGAAGTCTTACCTCCAACATGTAGTGGTCATTGTCCAATCCTTTTAAACCTATGTTTCAAAATCCTAAAAGAGAAATCTTATAATTTTTTTATCATTTTGACAGAGCCAAGTGGGACTATATAAATAATCAACTGCAATCAATAGGCTGGGACTCATTGATTTGAGAACTAGATAATGTTAATGAAATAAATGAAATAATTCTGAGAACATTGAATGATATTATTACTAAACATGTTCCTTATAAAACAGTAACTATTAGACCCTCAGATAAACCCTGGATTACAAATGAAATTCGATTATGCCTTAGAAAAAAGAACAGAATTCACTAAAAAGCAATTACCAGAAATAGAGTTAAGGATTGGCAAAAATTTAGGGACATTAGAAATAAATCAATAGATCTTATTCGTAAAGCCAAAACAGATTATGTCACCAAATTATAAAATTCTTTGATTGATAAATTCGTCCCTCCAGGTAAATGGTGACGAATAGTTAAGTCTGTGTCTTCTTTAAACAATAAAAAGAAAGTCTTTTCCTCCTAATGTTAATAATAAAATTCTTATCCATCCATTAGAAAAAGCTGACGCATTTAACAACTTCTTTACCTCCATATCAAATTCCAGTGTACTCCAACAATGTTAGAGGTATAGCATGACGAGACACGTATGATCATTACGTCATGTCTAACATCAGAAGTTTCTCAATATCGAGATCTAAATATTATTGGATTAATTCCAGTGATGATGCACGACAACAAGATTGACCTCCCCTTAGTCATGTGATACTGATATTATAGATCAGATCCAGATAATTAATAATAATAAAACCCTGCTGGTTCTGATGGAATAATCCCTAAGCTCATAAAATACCTTTGTCAATCCATAATAAAACCTCTAAACATTCTATTTAACAAAACATTTGCAACTGGTACTATTCCACAGACTTAGAAAAGATCCAATGTTACACTTCAAATCCAAGTAATTACAGACCAATTGCCGTAACCTCAGTTTTTTCCAAAACTATTGAAAAAATTGTTAGTAATCATCATGTTATAAGTAAACACCAGTCTAGATTTTAGCATGGTTACTCAACATTAAATCAACTTTTATCAATATATAATACCTACCGTTGTGTTAAAACCGGAAACGGGTTCTACAACATATCATATATAGATAATGGCAAAGTTATTAGATTTGTATTTTTAGATATTTGTAAAGCATTTGATAATGTATCGCATAAGGGCCTCCTTTACAAATTAAGAAAACATGGAATTGCTGATAAAGTTTATAAATGGTTTGAAAGTTATCTTACTGACAGGTCGCAAAAAGTAATACTTGAAGGATATAGTTCTTTTAAACATATATCTGCTGCTGTGCCTCAAGGATCAGTCCTTAAGGGCCCTTCTTATTTCTTTTATTTATTAATGATATTATGAAGTCTCCTGCAACATTAAATTATTTGCTGATGATACATCCCTATATGTTATTGTAGATAATGATCCAGTTTCTGCTTCAGAACAATTAAATGAAGATCTGAATTCAATTAGTGAATGGGCAAATGAGTGGCAAATTAATTTCAATACAAATAAAACTCTAGGCTTAAACATCACTAGGAGAAATCTTGTCCATCCTAATCTAATTTTTAATAATGTTATTGTTAATCAATATGATTGTCATAGACACTTAGAATTGAATTTCAATAGAGCAGGAACGTGGGATAACTATATCCAATATATAAGACAAAGCTTATAAAAGATTAAATATTCTTAGAATGTTGAAATATAGAATTGGCCGTAAATCTTTAGAAACTGTTTATAAATCTTTTATACGACCGATTTTAAAATATACAGATATTATCTGGAATAATTGTTCAATGCATTTATCCAACGACTGAAATTGAAAAAATACAACTAGAAGCCTTAAGAATTATAACTGGAATGAGAAAAGGCACATCACATTTGAAATTATATAATGAAATTAAATTCATTTCATCAACAAGAGGCCCAAGGGCCTTAACAGTGATAGGAAATTATTTTTTAGATATCGTGTCCTGGTTGCCATCTTCGATTTGGGATCAACCAGAGATGTAACAACACTTTGTCGGGACTATGTCAGGATCATTTCATGCAAGTTTCAGCCAAATAGCACTGGTAGATCTTGAGAAGAAGTCCCTCAAAATGTGTTTTCAAGATGGCGGCTGTAGTGGCCATCTTAGATTTCAGATCAACCCGAAAAATAAGAACACTTTGTCAGGACCATGTCAGGATCATTTCATGCAAGTTTCAGGACTTATTTTTAATCTTCAATAGGATTGGCTACATGTCCGCCAATATTTTAACAAAAGGTAGTTTAATACTTTCCGATGAAGACAATAAATTTCATCTTCGACAATGTATCAAAATTTATTATTGAATCAATTCGACTCATGTAAACTTTCTTTACACCTTAAATTGTATACATATTATATTCATGATTTACAATGTATTTAAGTTCATATCCTATAGAAAGATAAAAGGGCTGCATTTTATATTAACAATAGGCCCATGGGCCTTAACGGTTACTGAGTGAGAATATATAATGAAACAAATAATGAAACAAATTAAAGACATATAAACACTATATGCTTGGCCTTGAAGTTGGTCAGTGATTTATAAATTTGACTTTTTAGACTATGAAGAGTATTTGCTTCCATCAAACCTGTGAACTTAAGAGGTATTTTTTGAAATTTTAATCATTTTGACCCTGTTTGGTCCTGCCTCTCTGGTCCCCCAGGGGGCCATCGAGGACGGTTTGTTTGTTTGTTTGTTTGTTTCAGTTTTACGGCCCATCGACAACTAAGGTCATTTAGGGCCAAACTACAAGTCATGCATTAATATCAGGATAAAGGACGGATATGGATGTTAAAATGCTATATCTTAGGCTAATAATTCTAATCAAGTTTGACTAATTTCCTATGAAAATTGGGCAAATAATGTTCACAAATAGGTTTTTCCTATATAAACTAAAGTAAACTTGACCCCTCACCAGCAACGTGAGACCCCGAGGTCATATAATTCACAATTTTTTTTAAAACACCTTAAGACTTTTCCATCTCTAATTATTTGATTCTGCTATTTCCAGAATTTTAGAATATTTTTGAAGTTTTAGCCCATTTGACCTTTTTTTGGCCCATCTTCTCTGCGCCCAGGGGGTCGGCCTGGACTAATATCAATATGATGTTAAAATGCTATCTCAGGCTAATAATTCTAACCAAGTTTGACTCGTTAACAATGAAAATTGAGCAACAAATGCTCATAAATGTGTTTTCCCTATATAAACTATAGTAAACTTGACCCCCTCCCAAGGGGGAAACGTGAGACTGTTCTGTCTCAAAAAATCAAAAAGTTCCTTGAACTGTTTCCAACCTTTATTACAGATCCACATAAAGTGGTGTATAGTGGCTTATAGTGGAGTATAGTAAAACCTGAAATACAAACAAGTAAATATTGTTACTTAATGATCTCTGACTTCTGTAGTCATTCACTCTTACAGATACAAATATTAATCCTAAGGATTAAACTTATTACATAAGTGCTAATTTCACAAACACCTAATAAAGTTGTAATAACTATTGCACAAATAAACACTATTCTGGACTAGATCACACTTACACAATGAATTAGTCAATGTAATATTTCAAGAGAAATATTAAAAGTGTACTTGTTAACTCTACAGTAAATATGCAGATACAGGTATTTACTGTCGTGTCGGTCTAACCGTTGACGACGACAGTGATGTACTCGCCGCGCAACTTGCACAATACCATTGCATACTGGGTTACAATATAATGCTAAACGCGAGTTGATTGGTTGGTGGGCGTGGCTTTATCGTGTGATATGTGTGACCCACGTGTGATAGATCTATCCTGAACTCATCGGGTATTACCGTACTCTAAGAACTAGATCTATCCTGAACTCATCGGGTATTACCGTATTCATAAGAACTGCAGGATGTGTCCATACTTTCTATTACCCGCAGTTAAAGCTGTAGTATTAAATGCGATAACGCGGTTTTCATGAGCTGCTGTCCGTGTTTCAGCCGGGATAGACTGGATAACTTTTTGCGTCACCGCTAGCATAATTCACGGTAGGGATTGTGCATCACAAACGTTAGCTAGGCTACTTCGAGAACAACGTACATGTAATGGCTGCCGTGAGGCCCGCCTCGCGGACAGTTCACCTCTGTTTGTTTCTTTATCAATCAACTTTTTAAATATCAAAGTACTTTTAATTCACTACGGATTTATCGTCTGTTAATGGATTTCTTACAGAATGTGTCGTTTTTCAAACATTCAAGGACAAACATCATACATTCGTAGATATATCTAACACTGTTATCGTTACTGTAAGCCTTACGTTTATGTACGTGGAAATGCAGCAAATTGCTCTAAATTCTCAAATGGCCGACGGAACCGTTTGCGGCGTACGAACATTCCTCTCCAATAAACGGGGCATTATTTTATTTCTGTTTATATTCTATAAACATAAGACTTCGTTGGTAATTTTGCTTGGGTTCCGATAAACAGGTAAATGGGTCAAATGTCCCGCGTGCAGTCACATTTCTTTATAATCTTGTGACAACCTCCTCTCGTAACATCAGGTTTTTTTTTACTAATCTCATGAAAAAGATAATCCTTTAGTTTATAATGAAGATCAAGTAATTCACGACGAAGTTTACCGTCCGTCAGTACCCCGTTAACATAAGATCTTCCACACACGCTTTTTTATCAGGTGCAGCCATATTGCCTTTCAAACTCTAGAACATTGTTAGATAAACTCCGCCCATTCGTTCTATCGCCTGACGTCAGGTAGGCTATCTAAACTCAGCCCCTCAGACAATTGACAGAACCACTCGACCAGTTGATAATACTGTCGCTCAACATACCGAGGTATTACATCATTTATTTTGTCAACGGTTAGACCGACACGACAGTAATAACTTGACAATTGGTACATACTATCTCTGAGTATCAAGATGGGATTTCCTTATCATTATAGGATATATAACAATTCAATCCTTTAATATTATGATTTGACACATGAAAATAAGAGAAAACTGTAATTCACATGATTAACCTCTCTACAACGACAACCTGCATACATCGACCATTGCCTATACGAGATTTTCTATTTTGCATACCGACTAACAATGATTAAACCATGTGCACTAGTAATTTACATTTAGCTAGGGCATACATGTTATACATCTTATCTACCACTAAGATACAAAATAATATCGTAAAGACTGATAGGTATTGCTTTATAAACAGCAATAATAAAACGACATCACTCAAAAACATGTCAGAGAATCAAATTGACAAACTGCACGATTTCCGGTGAAATCAAAACATCGCTTCATGTGCATTTATACAAAAAATACCAAATACATGGTACGCACATAGCTTCATCACAATTTTAAATTGTCACACATGAAATAATTAATGCATTTAACATTAAACTATACACTTACAACGTGTGGGGCCACATAGTTGCTACATTTTTGCAGTTTTATCTCTCTCTCTCGAGACCATCCTTTCCTTGGGCGGAAATGACATACAGACAGGGGCAGGTAACTCTAATACCATACCTTGATTATTAAGTTATCAATCAAAGGGAGAGAACTCCTGGTTCCATCACACTCCCCGTCTGATATTAATAATATCACTAACTTTATCTCTAATCAACTTAAGAGTAACATATTTATAAATAAAATAATTCCAGCTCTTAACAGTAAATTTTGCAAAGGTTTCAACATGATGTTCATGAACTAAACTGTTACACACTTAGACATCAATTATACACAACATAGTTTATCACTTGACCACAGCTGACAGTCTATGTCTCCTTGGAACAAATGATAACAACCTGAGTAACTGGACGGACGAATGTTGACTTCTTTCCTTCTCGCGATATCTGAATCTCAACTTTCCTAACAAGTCCATCTTCACTAGGAAAGGTACGCGTGATTACACCAAGAGGCCAATCGTTGCGCGCTGTTTGTTCATCCTTCATGAGAACAACGTCTCCCTCCTCAAGGTTGCGAGACTCGTGATTCCACTTCCTCCTGCCCTGCAACACAGGTAGAAACTCCAGAACTGCTCAGCGAGCACCTGCACATGCTTCCACTGTGATCTAAGCATGTCTTTCTGGTTAAAATATTCAAACGACTCGATCCGACTTCCTGTTTTCTGTGTCAAAAGGGTTGCTGGAGATAAGATTAATGGTTCATATACATCTGTTGAAACAGGAATCAATGGTCGCGCGTTGATGATCGCTGTTACTTCTGCCATAAATGTCGACAAGTAACCTCGTAGTGAGGTTACGATTGTTGTTGAGGAACATGGAGTCTAGTATGCGTCGTGCAACGCCAATCATCCTTTCCCAGGAGCCTCCAAAGTGTGAGGCGTGGGGAGGATTAAATTTCCAGATGGTACCAGATTCACGGAGAAATTCTTTGATGTTTGGGTCTTCTATGAAGATTGCTGTAGCGTCAAGGTCCGAGATTGCCCCAACAAAATTGGTTCCCCTATCAGAACGGAACTCTGCAACTTTTCCTCTAATGGCGTAGAATCTTCTCACAGAGTTTATAAACGATGATGAGCTCATTTCTTCCAGTAACTCAATATGAACCGCCCTAGATGACAGACACGTGAAGAGCACTGCCCAGCGTTTACTTGAAGCTGAACCGCCTCTTGTCCTGCGTGTGACAATGGTCCAAGGTCCAAAAACATCGACACCAACGAATGTAAATGGCGGGCTTGGCGTAACACGATCGATCCACTGGTAGATCAGCCATCTTCTGTTGGGAATGCTTTCCTCGAAGTTTCCGACACTTCACACAGTGATGAATGACGAAAGAAACCAGTCTCTTGACCCCAGTGATCCAAAAGCCTGCGGCCCTTATCGCCCCTTCTGTCAGGTGTCTGCCCTGATGTTGAACAGCGTTATGGAAGTGTCTAGTCAACAGCATTGCGACGTAATGTTGGCCGGGTACTAAGATAGGGTTCACTTCGTGTCTCGGTAAATCTGAGTTCTGTAGCCTTCCTCCAACACGTATCATGCCGTTTTCGTCCAAGTAGGGTGAAAGTTCCTTTGGACATTTCCTAATGTCCCCATAGAATTCCCTTTGTAATTCTCTGATAATAAATGCTTCTGCAGAAGCACAGTTTTCAACTGACCGATAAATGTCACACTTGTGCCATCCTATGCACTTGCCGTGATTTGACTTGAAAGACTCAGCTAAGTGTTTTATCAAAGATATTGACAACAACAGCCTTTTCCAACTTGAGAACTTCTCAAATCGCTCTGACCAATTATGAGGTTTCTCACTGTTCGTTATGTCCGTTTTAGCCACGTGAACAACCTCAGGTCGAACTTCAGTATCCTCCTCTGGGGTAACCAAAGGGAAAATTAAGGATTCAGTTGGGGATATGTTTGGTTTAGGTCCTTGAATCCACATGCTCTCCTCTTAGCGAGCTGGATCGATGTATCGAGTGCCGACATCTGCAGGGTTATTCTCGGTAGAGATGTAGAACCAATGGTCTGGTCTAGAAAATTCCAGGATCCTGCAGACTCTGTTGGCCACATAGATATAAAACCGTCGAGTTGTGTTAGTTACGTAGCCCAGTACAACTTTACTATCGGTGTGGAAAAACACATGTTCTCGGGGAAAGAATAGCTCTTCTGTGACAATTTCTGCTATTTCCACGGCTAAGACTGCGGTACATAATTCCAGACGTGGAATTGTATGACCATAACGCGGTGCTACTCGGATCTTATTTGGTTTCTTAGGATGATAAATGCCGAAAAGAGGCAAATACCAGCACTCCTCAAGTTTACTCACAACTCCTTAAGTGGAGGGGCCACTTCCGCGTGCCCGTTGTCTAAGATTCCTTTCATAAAGGTGACAAGGTGTTCGCGCTTAACGGAATTCCTTTGAAGAGAGACATCGAGAAGCTGAGCTCGTTTAAGGGCTTGGTGCCTGTTATTAGGTAGTCTAGGACGAGGTTTGCGAAAAGGCAACGGTGCAGTCCATTTACCACTAGTGTCTCGTACAAATTCTTTGTCCATGAGATCCAGAAATGCTCTGTCTTCTACAGACAAGCCAACTTTGTTGTCATCATGAGTCTGCTTGAATACTCCTTGTCCAATGATTGGTTCCTCGCAAACCCCTTTCACATTAAACTGATTGTCACATGGATCAAACAATGTAGGTCGACCATCTCCAAGTATCCTTGTCTTGAGAACAGAGACCTCTGATGGGTTCGGAGGATGAGTAGTTCCCAGACATACATTCCCTACAACCACCCAACCAAGGTTTAGCCTCTGGGCAAATGGTGAATTGGGTGGACCAATAATCTGCTCACAGATGTGATGAGCCTCTGGCACGTCGCGCCCAATCAACAGTAGAATTTCAGAATTAGACCGTAACGGAGGCAACTTGACGTCCTTCAAATTACTGTGATAGTTGGTGATCTCTGGAGTAGGAATCTCTGTACGGTTGTTGGGTATCTGATCACACTCCAGTATGTCAGGTAAGGGTAAGGTAAACTGGCCGTTCAGAGAGGAAACTGAGAATCCATGTGCGCGCCGACCCTGTGTCGGCAAGTCCCCTGCACAGGATACCAGAGTATATTGTTCAACTGTCTCTCCTGAGACATCCATGATATTGAAGAAACCAGGCTTGCACAATGTCCGATTACTTTGATCGTCGATTATGGCATACATGTAGGTAGCTTGCTCTGGTGAGTTAGTCCTATGAACTCGAACAAGTATTGTTTTTGAACAAGATCTGCCTGTAAACGTTCCTCCACACACGCGCGTACATTTACTCACAACGCCTTCATTCTCCCCGCCGTTCTGACTAGTCGTTATCTCCCCACCGTTCGGACTTGTAGAATTATTGTTGTTTTTTGTCTGGCTTATGACCATTTCGATTTCCGGATGTAGAATGTCCATCCCTGGGATGGAGCGCCGTAGGGTGCTGACTGCTGCTGCATTCTGCGCATTTTACAGAGACTGAACAGTTTTTGTATATATGAGCATCTGTGTCACACAACATCGAAAACATAAGCGGTGTTCGCTTAATATACGTCTCCGTTCCGACAAGGATTTAAGACGGAATGCCCTGCACTGATTTATGTCGTGGTTAGATGTGTGTTGTGTATCAAACACTGTTTCTTGGGTTGTTTGTTAGAGTTCTCGTTAGACGACACCTGAGTTTTATTCACCTGAATATTTGACCGAACTCTGTCCTTGGAACGCGGTTCATTGCTTGTACGAGTGGTCAACGTATCTTTATATACAAGGCCGGGGTCATTAAGCATAGAGCTCATTTCCTTTATGAACACCACAAATTCCGAGAATGGAGGAAAGGCTTCTCTTCTCCTTCTTATACCTTGCAGCTCTGACTGTCCATTTCCCTTGGATATGGAGAGGCAATTTACCCACAATGGGGAGAACGTCTTTTTCTTCTGATGGGACCTTTCCATCTCTGTTGGAGTAGCATGGGCGTTGTCGGGAACCTGCAGTTGTGACCCATACTCCTGCATGGGCGCAAGATACCCTCCTTGCTCAAACAATTTGCTGGGATCCTGATCCCTGGATGTAGACATCATGTACTGTGCAGCTGATACACGTTGTTTTACTGTTCTGTCTCAAAAAACAGAAAGTTCCTTGAACTGTTTCCAACCTTTATTACAGATCCACATAAAGTGGTGTATAGTGGCTTATAGTGGAGTATAGTAAAACCTGAAATACAAACAAGTAAATATTGTTACTTAATGATCTCTAACTTCTGTAGTCATTCACTCTTACAGATACAAATATTAATCCTAAGGATTAAACTTATTACATAAGTGCTAATTTCACAAACACCTAATAAAGTTGTAATAACTATTGCACAAATAAACACTATTCTGGACTAGATCACACTTACACAATGAATTAGTCAATGTAATATTTCAAGAGAAATATTAAAAGTGTACTTGTTAACTCTACAGTAAATATGCAGAAACAGGTATTTAATAACTTGACATTTGGTACATACTATCTCTGAGTATCAAGATGGGATTTCCTTATCATTATAGGATATAACAATTCAATCCTTTAATATTATGATTTGACAAATGAAAATAAAAGAAAACTGTAATTCACATGATTAACCTCTCTACAACGACAACCTGCATACAACGACAACCTGTCTACATCGAAAACCTGCATACATCGACCATTGCCTATACGAGGTTTTCTATTTTGCATACCGACTAACAATGATTAAACCATGTGCACTAGTAATTTACATTTAGCTAGGGCATACATGTTATACATGGCTATATACCACTAAGATACAAAATAATATCGTAAAGACTGATAGGTATTGCTTTATAAACAGCAATAATAAAACGACATCACTCAAAAACATGTCAGAGAATCAAATTGACAAACTGCACGATTTCCGGTGAAATCAAAACATCGCTTCATATGCATTTATACAAAAAATACCAAATACATGGTACGCACATAGCTTCATCACAATTTTAAATTGTCACACATGAAATAATTAATGCATTTAACATTAAACTATACACTTACAACGTGTGGGGCCACATAGTTGCTATATTTTTGCAGTTTTATCTCTCTCGAGACCATCCTTTCCTTGGGCGGAAATGACATACAGACAGGGGCAGGTAACTCTAATACCATACCTTGATTATTAAGTTATCAATCAAAGGGAGAGAACTCCTGGTTCCATCACACTCCCCGTCTGATATTAATAATATCACTAACTTTATCTCTAATCAACTTAAGAGTAACATATTTATAAACAAAATAATTCCAGCTCTTAACAGTAAATTTTGCAAAGGTTTCAACATGATGTTCATGAACTAAACTGTTACACACTTAGACATCAATTATACACAACATAGTTTATTACTTGACCACAGCTGACAGTCTATGTCTCCTTGGAACAAATGACAACAACCTGAGTAACTGGACGGACGAATGTTGACTTCTTTCCTTCTCGCGATATCTGAATCTCAACTTTCCTAACAAGTCCATCTTCACTAGGAAAGGTACGCGTGATTACACCAAGAGGCCAAATCGTTGCGCGCTGTTTGTTCATCCTTCATGAGAACAACGTCTCCCTCCTCAAGGTTGCGAGACTCGTGATTCCACTTCCTCCTGGCATGTAACACAGGTAGAAACTCCTTTCGCCATCGACTCCAGAACTGCTCAGCGAGCACCTGCACATGCTTCCACTGTGATCTAAGCATGTCTTTCTGGTTAAAATATTCAAACGACTCGATCCGACTTCCTGTTTTCTGTGTCAAAAGGGTTGCTGGAGATAAGATTAATGGTTCATCTACATCTGTTGAAACAGGAATCAATGGTCGCGCGTTGATGATCGCTGTTACTTCTGCCATAAATGTCGACAAGACTTCGTGCGTGAGGTTACGATTGTTGTTGAGGAACATGGAGTCTAGTATGCGTCGTGCAACGCCAATCATCCTTTCCCAGGAGCCTCCAAAGTGTGAGGCGTGGGGAGGATTAAATTTCCAGATGGTACCAGATTCACGGAGAAATTCCTTGATGTTTAGGTCTTCTATGAAGATTGCTGTAGCGTCAAGGTCCGAGATTGCCCCAACAAAATTGGTTCCCCTATCAGAACGGAACTCTGCAACTTTTCCTCTAATGGCGTAGAATCTTCTCACAGAGTTTATAAACGATGATGAGCTCATTTCTTCCAGTAACTCAATATGAACCGCCCTAGATGACAGACACGTGAAGAGCACTGCCCAGCGTTTACTTGAAGCTGAACCGCCTCTTGTCCTGCGTGTGACAATGGTCCAAGGTCCAAAAACATCGACACCAACGAATGTAAATGGCGGGCTTGGCGTAACACGATCCACTGGTAGATCAGCCATCTTCTGTTGGGAATGCTTTCCTCGAAGTTTCCGACACTTCACACAGTGATGAATGACGAAAGAAACCAGTCTCTTGACCCCAGTGATCCAAAAGCCTGCGGCCCTTATCGCCCCTTCTGTCAGGTGTCTACCCTGATGTTGAACAGCGTTATGGAAGTGTCTAGTCAACAGCATCGCGACGTAATGTTGGCCGGGTACTAAGATAGGGTTCACTTCGTGTCTCGGTAAATCTGAGTTCTGTAGCCTTCCTCCAACACGTATCATGCCGTTTTCGTCCAAGTAGGGTGAAAGTTCCTTTGGACATTTCCTAGTGTCCCCATAGAATTCCCTTTGTAATTCTCTGATAATAAATGCTTCTGCAGAAGCACAGTTTTCAACTGACCGATAAATGTCACACTTGTGCCATCCTATGCACTTGCCGTGATTTGACTTGAAAGACTCAGCTAAGTGTTTTATCAAAGATATTGACAACAACAGCCTTTTCCAACTTGAGAACTTCTCAAATCGCTCTGACCAATTATGAGGTTTCTCACTGTTCGTTATGTCCGTTTTAGCCACGTGAACAACCTCAGGTCGAACTTCAGTATCCTCCTCTGGGGTAACCAAAGGGAAAATTAAGGATTCAGTTGGGGATATGTTTGGTTTAGGTCCTTGAATCCACATGCTCTCCTCTTAGCGAGCTGGATCGATGTATCGAGTGCCGACATCTGCAGGGTTATTCTCGGTAGAGATGTAGAACCAATGGTCTGGTCTAGAAAATTCCAGGATCCTGCAGACTCTGTTGGCCACATAGATATAAAACCGTCGAGTTGTGTTAGTTACGTAGCCCAGTACAACTTTACTATCGGTGTGGAAAAACACATGTTCTCGGGGAAAGGATAGCTCTTCTGTGACAATTTCTGCTATTTCCACGGCTAAGACTGCGGTACATAATTCCAGACGTGGAATTGTATGACCATGACGCGGTGCTACTCGGATCTTATTTGGTTTCTTAGGATGATAAACGCCGAAAAGAGGCAAATACCAGCACTCCTCAAGTTTACTCACAACTCCTTAAGTGGAGGGGCCACTTCCGCGTGCCCGTTGTCTAAGATTCCTTTCATAAAGGTGACAAGGTGTTCGCGCTTAACGGAATTCCTTTGAAGAGAGACATCGAGAAGCTGAGCTCGTTTAAGGGCTTGGTGCTCTCTATATTAGGTAGTCTAGGACGAGGTTTGCGAAAAGGCAACGGTGCAGTCCATTTACCACTAGTGTCTCGTACAAATTCTTTGTCCATGAGATCCAGAAATGCTCTGTCTTCTACAGACAAGCCAACTTTGTTGTCATCATGAGTCTGCTTGAATACTCCTTGTCCAATGATTGGTTCCTCGCAAACCCCTTTCACATTAAACTGATTGTCACATGGATCAAACAATGTAGGTCGACCATCTCCAAGTATCCTTGTCTTGAGAACAGAGACCTCTGATGGGTTCGGAGGATGAGTAGTTCCCAGACATACATTCCCTACAACCACCCAACCAAGGTTTAGCCTCTGGGCAAATGGTGAATTGGGTGGACCAATAATCTGCTCACAGATGTGATGAGCCTCTGGCACGTCGCGCCCAATCAACAGTAGAATTTCAGAATTAGACCGTAACGGAGGCAACTTGACGTCCTTCAAATGACTGTGATAGTTGGTGATCTCTGGAGTAGGAATCTCTGTACGGTTGTTGGGTATCTGATCACACTCCAGTATGTCAGGTAAGGGTAAGGTAAACTGGCCGTTCAGAGAGGAAACTGAGAATCCATGTGCGCGCCGACCCTGTGTCGGCAAGTCCCCTGCACAGGATACCAGAGTATATTGTTCAACTGTCTCTCCTGAGACATCCATGATATTGAAGAAACCAGGCTTGCACAATGTCCGATTACTTTGATCGTCGATTATGGCATACATGTAGGTAGCTTGCTCTGGTGAGTTAGTCCTATGAACTCGAACAAGTATTGTTTTTGAACAAGATCTGCCTGTAAACGTTCCTCCACACACGCGCGTACATTTACTCACAACGCCTTCATTCTCCCCGCCGTTCTGACTAGTCGTTATCTCCCCACCGTTCGGACTTGTAGAATTATTGTTGTTTTTGTCTGGCTTATGACCATTTCGATTTCCGGATATAGAATGTCCATCCCTGGGATGGAGCGCCGTAGGGTGCTGACTGCTGCTGCATTCTGCGCATTTTACAGAGACTGAACAGTTTTTGTATATATGAGCATCTGTGTCACAACATCGAAAACATAAGCGGTGTTCGCTTAATATACGTCTCCGTTCCGACAAGGATTTAAGACGGAATGCCCTGCACTGATTTATGTCGTGGTTAGATATGTTGTGTATCAAACACTGTTTCTTGGGTTGTTTGTTAGAGTTCTCGTTAGACGACACCTGAGTTTTATTCACCTGAATATTTGACCGAACTCTGTCCTTGGAACGCGGTTCATTGCTTGTTCGAGTGGTCAACGTATCTTTATATACAAGGCCGGGGTCATTAAGCATAGAGCTCATTTCCTTTATGAACACCACAGATTCCGAGAATGGAGGAAAGGCTACACTCTTCTCCTTTTTATACCTTGCAGCTCTGACTGTCCATTTCCCTTGGATATGGAGAGGCAATTTACCCACAATGGGGAGAACGTCTGAAGAGGTGTTGTAATAGCCTAATAATGAGCCATAAATGGGATCTTCCATCATGGCTCCCACTTCTGAAAGAATGTCTGCCAATTCGTATAATTTGGCATTATCCTTTGAACCCAACCTTGGAAACTTCTCTAGTTTCCTTTTTAATGAGGCCTCTACCATTTCCGGACATCCATATCGCTCGTGGAGACGCTCTTATGCTCAAAGCGTGCTTCTTGGACTCCGGTCCCAACCACTTGAAAAGCAGGTCGAATTCCTCATTAGCTGTCACGCTGAGTTCTTTGGTTACAGACTGGAAACTAGCCTTCCACATTGAAAATGTTTCAGGTTTGTCGTCAAAGGTGGTAAGTCTCTGCAGGAGCAAGTCCTTACGTAACAGGTACTTAGTGAAATCAGAATAACCTAGTCGTTCTGGGTAAAAACTAGGTGCATTAGGATCCATCTGTTGTCTATTGTCATTAATCGTCCTATCAGACTTTTTCTCCATCAATGGAAGACTCATGTACTGGACACCTACCTCCTTCAAAGGCAGAATCTTGACCTGTATTTATCGGTGCAAGGGTGTTGTTTTCCAATCTAGGAGGTCCATGGCTCTCAGTCTGTGCCTGCGCATTGATAAACTGCGCTGTAAGCTCCTTACTGTCCATCGAAGGTAATGAGAGTTGTGGTCCTCTGTCTATGTCGCCTTCACCATACTCCTCATACATGGCCTCAAGTTCGGCTTGAGCTACGGCTGCTGCTCGTTGTGATTTTAGATACTGGAGGTCAGATTCATACTGAGCTCTCTGTCGAAGAATTTCAGCATCCATCTTGGCCTGGTGTTTCTGCATCTCAACTTCTTGGCGTGTAAATGTCAAACTAGTTTTAGCTGCTTCTAACTTTGCACGTTGAAGTGCTAATAGCGAACTCCTGCGACTACTAGAACTGCTCACTGATGAATGACTTTTGGTTTGAGAGTTCTTTTTCACTTCTTGTTTCTGCTCTTTGTTTTCTTCGATATCTGTTTCTGGCTGCTTAAGAATCTCCACCATCTCGTTATGCACATCTGTTACCTTTCTATAGATTTTGATATGTATCATCTCTTGCGAAACTTTCTCACTATTACTGGAGGAGGTATTAATACAAGTTAAATATTTCATAAATCCTTTCACCTCGTCTAGGTATTTGTCATAGACCGCTCCTAGCTGATCCTTTAGTTTTATCACTAAGTCTCTTTCGTGCTTGGCCGAGTTAAACTCTTCGATAGTATCCTCTACCTTTTTTCGGAGTTTGATAAGTTTGGCGGTACTTGTCTCTACCGTGGCCTCATACAGTTCCTCCCCACCTCCTGTGAGGTTTTTCTTCCGATGGGACCTTTCCATCTCTGTTGGAGTAGCATGGGCGTTGTCGGGAACCTGCAGTTGTGACCCATACTCCTGCATGGGCGCAAGATACCCTCCTTGCTCAAACAATTTGCTGGGATCCTGATCCCTGGATGTAGACATCATGTACTGTGCAGCTGATACACGTTGTTTTACTGTTCTGTCTCAAAAAAACAGAAAGTTCCTTGAACTGTTTCCAACCTTTATTACAGATCCACATAAAGTGGTGTATAGTAGCTTATAGTGGAGTATAGTAAAACCTGAAATACAAACAAGTAAATATTGTTACTTAATGATCTCTAACTTCTGTAGTCATTCACTCTTACAGATACAAATATTAATCCTAAGGATTAAACTTATTACATAAGTGCTAATTTCACAAACACCTAATAAAGTTGTAATAACTATTGCACAAATAAACACTATTCTGGACTAGATCACACTTACACAATGAATTAGTCAATGTAATATTTCAAGAGAAATATTAAAAGTGTACTTGTTAACTCTACAGTAAATATGCAGAAACAGGTATTTAATAACTTGACATTTGGTACATACTATCTCTGAGTATCAAGATGGGATTTCCTTATCATTATAGGATATAACAATTCAATCCTTTAATATTATGATTTGACAAATGAAAATAAAAGAAAACTGTAATTCACATGATTAACCTCTCTACAACGACAACCTGCATACAACGACAACCTGTCTACATCGAAAACCTGCATACATCGACCATTGCCTATACGAGGTTTTCTATTTTGCATACCGACTAACAATGATTAAACCATGTGCACTAGTAATTTACATTTAGCTAGGGCATACATGTTATACATGGCTATCTACCACTAAGATACAAAATAATATCGTAAAGACTGATAGGTATTGCTTTATAAACAGCAATAATAAAACGACATCACTCAAAAACATGTCAGAGAATCAAATTGACAAACTGCACGATTTCCGGTGAAATCAAAACATCGCTTCATGTGCATTTATACAAAAAATACCAAATACATGGTACGCACATAGCTTCATCACAATTTTAAATTGTCACACATGAAATAATTAATGCATTTAACATTAAACTATACACTTACAACGTGTGGGGCCACATAGTTGCTACATTTTTGCAGTTTTATCTCTCTCGAGACCATCCTTTCCTTGGGCGGAAAATGACATACAGACAGGGGCATTATTAAGTTATCAATCAAAGGGAGAGAACTCCTGGTTCCATCACACTCCCCGTCTGATATTAATAATATCACTAACTTTATCTCTAATCAACTTAAGAGTAACATATTTATAAACAAAATAATTCCAGCTCTTAACAGTAAATTTTGCAAAGGTTTCAACATGATGTTCATGAACTAAACTGTTACACACTTAGACATCAATTATACACAACATAGTTTATCACTTGACCACAGCTGACAGTCTATGTCTCCTTGGAACAAATGACAACAACCTGAGTAACTGGACGGACGAATGTTGACTTCTTTCCTTCTCGCGATATCTGAATCTCAACTTTCCTAACAAGTCCATCTTCACTAGGAAAGGTACGCGTGATTACACCAAGAGGCCAATCGTTGCGCGCTGTTTGTTCATCCTTCATGAGAACAACGTCTCCCTCCTCAAGGTTGCGAGACTCGTGATTCCACTTCCTCCTGGCCTGTAACACAGGTAGAAACTCCTTTCGCCATCGACTCCAGAACTGCTCAGCGAGCACCTGCACATGCTTCCACTGTGATCTAAGCATGTCTTTCTGGTTAAAATATTCAAACGACTCGATCCGACTTCCTGTTTTCTGTGTCAAAAGGGTTGCTGGAGATAAGATTAATGGTTCATCTACATCTGTTGAAACAGGAATCAATGGTCGCGCGTTGATGATCGCTGTTACTTCTGCCATAAATGTCGACAAGACTTCGTGCGTGAGGTTACGATTGTTGTTGAGGAACATGGAGTCTAGTATGCGTCGTGCAACGCCAATCATCCTTTCCCAGGAGCCTCCAAAGTGTGAGGCGTGGGGAGGATTAAATTTCCAGATGGTACCAGATTCACGGAGAAATTCCTTGATGTTTAGGTCTTCTATGAAGATTGCTGTAGCGTCAAGGTCCGAGATTGCCCCAACAAAATTGGTTCCCCTATCAGAACGGAACTCTGCAACTTTTCCTCTAATGGCGTAGAATCTTCTCACAGAGTTTATAAACGATGATGAGCTCATTTCTTCCAGTAACTCAATATGAACCGCCCTAGATGACAGACACGTGAAGAGCACTGCCCAGCGTTTACTTGAAGCTGAACCGCCTCTTGTCCTGCGTGTGACAATGGTCCAAGGTCCAAAAACATCGACACCAACGAATGTAAATGGCGGGCTTGGCGTAACACGATCCACTGGTAGATCAGCCATCTTCTGTTGGGAATGCTTTCCTCGAAGTTTCCGACACTTCACACAGTGATGAATGACGAAAGAAACCAGTCTCTTGACCCCAGTGATCCAAAAGCCTGCGGCCCTTATCGCCCCTTCTGTCAGGTGTCTACCCTGATGTTGAACAGCGTTATGGAAGTGTCTAGTCAACAGCATCGCGACGTAATGTTGGCCGGGTACTAAGATAGGGTTCACTTCGTGTCTCGGTAAATCTGAGTTCTGTAGCCTTCCTCCAACACGTATCATGCCGTTTTCGTCCAAGTAGGGTGAAAGTTCCTTTGGACATTTCCTAGTGTCCCCATAGAATTCCCTTTGTAATTCTCTGATAATAAATGCTTCTGCAGAAGCACAGTTTTCAACTGACCGATAAATGTCACACTTGTGCCATCCTATGCACTTGCCGTGATTTGACTTGAAAGACTCAGCTAAGTGTTTTATCAAAGATATTGACAACAACAGCCTTTTCCAACTTGAGAACTTCTCAAATCGCTCTGACCAATTATGAGGTTTCTCACTGTTCGTTATGTCCGTTTTAGCCACGTGAACAACCTCAGGTCGAACTTCAGTATCCTCCTCTGGGGTAACCAAAGGGAAAATTAAGGATTCAGTTGGGGATATGTTTGGTTTAGGTCCTTGAATCCACATGCTCTCCTCTTAGCGAGCTGGATCGATGTATCGAGTGCCGACATCTGCAGGGTTATTCTCGGTAGAGATGTAGAACCAATGGTCTGGTCTAGAAAATTCCAGGATCCTGCAGACTCTGTTGGCCACATAGATATATAAAACCGTCGAGTTGTGTTAGTTACGTAGCCCAGTACAACTTTACTATCGGTGTGGAAAAACACATGTTCTCGGGGAAAGGATAGCTCTTCTGTGACAATTTCTGCTATTTCCACGGCTAAGACTGCGGTACATAATTCCAGACGTGGAATTGTATGACCATGACGCGGTGCTACTCGGATCTTATTTGGTTTCTTAGGATGATAAACGCCGAAAAGAGGCAAATACCAGCACTCCTCAAGTTTACTCACAACTCCTTAAGTGGAGAGGGCCACTTCCGCGTGCCCGTTGTCTAAGATTCCTTTCATAAAGGTGACAAGGTGTTCGCGCTTAACGGAATTCCTTTGAAGAGAGACATCGAGAAGCTGAGCTCGTTTAAGGGCTTGGTGCCTATTATTAGGTAGTCTAGGACGAGGTTTGCGAAAAGGCAACGGTGCAGTCCATTTACCACTAGTGTCTCGTACAAATTCTTTGTCCATGAGATCCAGAAATGCTCTGTCTTCTACAGACAAGCCAACTTTGTTGTCATCATGAGTCTGCTTGAATACTCCTTGTCCAATGATTGGTTCCTCGCAAACCCTTTCACATTAAACTGATTGTCACATGGATCAAACAATGTAGGTCGACCATCTCCAAGTATCCTTGTCTTGAGAACAGAGACCTCTGATGGGTTCGGAGGATGAGTAGTTCCCAGACAATACATTCCCTACAACCACCCAATCAAGGTTTAGCCTCTGGGCAAATGGTGAATTGGGTGGACCAATAATCTGCTCACAGATGTGATGAGCCTCTGGCACGTCGCGCCCAATCAACAGTAGAATTTCAGAATTAGACCGTAACGGAGGCAACTTGACGTCCTTCAAATGGACTGTGATAGTTGGTGATCTCTGGAGTAGGAATCTCTGTACGGTTGTTGGGTATCTGATCACACTCCAGTATGTCAGGTAAGGGTAAGGTAAACTGGCCGTTCAGAGAGGAAACTGAGAATCCATGTGCGCGCCGACCCTGTGTCGGCAAGTCCCCTGCACAGGATACCAGAGTATATTGTTCAACTGTCTCTCCTGAGACATCCATGATATTGAAGAAACCAGGCTTGCACAATGTCCGATTACTTTGATCGTCGATTATGGCATACATGTAGGTAGCTTGCTCTGGTGAGTTAGTCCTATGAACTCGAACAAGTATTGTTTTTGAACAAGATCTGCCTGTAAACGTTCCTCCACACACGCGCGTACATTTACTCACAACGCCTTCATTCTCCCCGCCGTTCTGACTAGTCGTTATCTCCCCACCGTTCGGACTTGTAGAATTATTGTTGTTTTTGTCTGGCTTATGACCATTTCGATTTCCGGATGTAGAATGTCCATCCCTGGGATGGAGCGCCGTAGGGTGCTGACTGCTGCTGCATTCTGCGCATTTTACAGAGACTGAACAGTTTTTGTATATATGAGCATCTGTGTCACAACATCGAAAACATAAGCGGTGTTCGCTTAATATACGTCTCCGTTCCGACAAGGATTTAAGACGGAATGCCCTGCACTGATTTATGTCGTGGTTAGATGTGTTGTGTATCAAACACTGTTTCTTGGGTTGTTTGTTAGAGTTCTCGTTAGACGACACCTGAGTTTTATTCACCTGAATATTTGACCGAACTCTGTCCTTGGAACGCGGTTCATTGCTTGTTCGAGTGGTCAACGTATCTTTATATACAAGGCCGGGGTCATTAAGCATAGAGCTCATTTCCTTTATGAACACCACAGATTCCGAGAATGGAGGAAAGGCTACACTCTTCTCCTTCTTATACCTTGCAGCTCTGACTGTCCATTTCCCTTGGATATGGAGAGGCAATTTACCCACAATGGGGAGAACGTCTGAAGAGGTGTTGTAATAGCCTAATAATGAGCCATAAATGGGATCTTCCATCATGGCTCCCACTTCTGAAAGAATGTCTGCCAATTCGTATAATTTGGCATTATCCTTTGAACCCAACCTTGGAAACTTCTCTAGTTTCCTTTTTAATGAGGCCTCTACCATTTCCGGACATCCATATCGCTCGTGGAGACGCTCTTATGCTCAAAGCGTGCTTCTTGGACTCCGGTCCCAACCACTTGAAAAGCAGGTCGAATTCCTCATTAGCTGTCACGCTGAGTTCTTTGGTTACAGACTGGAAACTAGCCTTCCACATTGAAAATGTTTCAGGTTTGTCGTCAAAGGTGGTAAGTCTCTGCAGGAGCAAGTCCTTACGTAACAGGTACTTAGTGAAATCAGAATAACCTAGTCGTTCTGGGTAAAAACTAGGTGCATTAGGATCCATCTGTTGTCTATTGTCATTAATCGTCCTATCAGACTTTTTCTCCTCAATGGAAGACTCATGTACTGGACACCTACCTCCTTCAAAGGCAGAATCTTGACCTGTATTTATCGGTGCAAGGGTGTTGTTTTCCAATCTAGGAGGTCCATGGCTCTCAGTCTGTGCCTGCGCATTGATAAACTGCGCTGTAAGCTCCTTACTGTCCATCGAAGGTAATGAGAGTTGTGGTCCTCTGTCTATGTCGCCTTCACCATACTCCTCATACATGGCCTCAAGTTCGGCTTGAGCTACGGCTGCTGCTCGTTGTGATTTTAGATACTGGAGGTCAGATTCATACTGAGCTCTCTGTCGAAGAATTTCAGCATCCATCTTGGCCTGGTGTTTCTGCATCTCAACTTCTTGGCGTGTAAATGTCAAACTAGTTTTAGCTGCTTCTAACTTTGCACGTTGAAGTGCTAATAGCGAACTCCTGCGACTACTAGAACTGCTCACTGATGAATGACTTTTGGTTTGAGAGTTCTTTTTCACTTCTTGTTTCTGCTCTTTGTTTTCTTCGATATCTGTTTCTGGCTGCTTAAGAATCTCCACCATCTCGTTATGCACATCTGTTACCTTTCTATAGATTTTGATATGTATCATCTCTTGCGAAACTTTCTCACTATTACTGGAGGAGGTATTAATACAAGTTAAATATTTCATAAATCCTTTCACCTCGTCTAGGTATTTGTCATAGACCGCTCCTAGCTGATCCTTTAGTTTTATCACTAAGTCTCTTTCGTGCTTGGCCGAGTTAAACTCTTCGATAGTATCCTCTACCTTTTTTCGGAGTTTGATAAGTTTGGCGGTACTTGTCTCTACCGTGGCCTCATACAGTTCCTCCCCACCTCCTGTGAGGTTTTTCTTCCGATGGGACCTTTCCATCTCTGTCGGAGTAGCATGGGCGTTGTCGGGAACCTGCAGTTGTGACCCATACTCCTGCATGGGCGCAAGATACCCTCCTTGCTCAAACAATTTGCTGGGATCCTGATCCCTGGATGTAGACATCATGTACTGTGCAGCTGATACACGTTGTTTTACTGTTCTGTCTCAAAAAAACAGAAAGTTCCTTGAACTGTTTCCAACCTTTATTACAGATCCACATAAAGTGGTGTATAGTGGCTTATAGTGGAGTATAGTAAAACCTGAAATACAAACAAGTAAATATTGTTACTTAATGATCTCTAACTTCTGTAGTCATTCACTCTTACAGATACAAATATTAATCCTAAGGATTAAACTTATTACATAAGTGCTAATTTCACAAACACCTAATAAAGTTGTAATAACTATTGCACAAATAAACACTATTCTGGACTAGATCACACTTACACAATGAATTAGTCAATGTAATATTTCAAGAGAAATATTAAAAGTGTACTTGTTAACTCTACAGTAAATATGCAGAAACAGGTATTTAATAACTTGACATTTGGTACATACTATCTCTGAGTATCAAGATGGGATTTCCTTATCATTATAGGATATATAACAATTCAATCCTTTAATATTATGATTTGACAAATGAAAATAAAAGAAAACTGTAATTCACATGATTAACCTCTCTACAACGACAACCTGCATACAACGACAACCTGTCTACATCGAAAACCTGCATACATCGACCATTGCCTATACGAGGTTTTCTATTTTGCATACCGACTAACAATGATTAAACCATGTGCACTAGTAATTTACATTTAGCTAGGGCATACATGTTATACATGGCTATATACCACTAAGATACAAAATAATATCGTAAAGACTGATAGGTATTGCTTTATAAACAGCAATAATAAAACGACATCACTCAAAAACATGTCAGAGAATCAAATTGACAAACTGCACGATTTCCGGTGAAATCAAAACATCGCTTCATGTGCATTTATACAAAAAATACCAAATACATGGTACGCACATAGCTTCATCACAATTTTAAATTGTCACACATGAAATAATTAATGCATTTAACATTAAACTATACACTTACAACGTGTGGGGCCACATAGTTGCTACATTTTTGCAGTTTTATCTCTCTCGAGACCATCCTTTCCTTGGGCGGAAATGACATACAGACAGGGGCAGGTAACTCTAATACCATACCTTGATTATTAAGTTATCAATCAAAGGGAGAGAGAACTCCTGGTTCCATCACACTCCCCGTCTGATATTAATAATATCACTAACTTTATCTCTAATCAACTTAAGAGTAACATATTTATAAACAAAATAATTCCAGCTCTTAACAGTAAATTTTGCAAAGGTTTCAACATGATGTTCATGAACTAAACTGTTACACACTTAGACATCAATTATACACAACATAGTTTATCACTTGACCACAGCTGACAGTCTATGTCTCCTTGGAACAAATGACAACAACCTGAGTAACTGGACGGACGAATGTTGACTTCTTTCCTTCTCGCGATATCTGAATCTCAACTTTCCTAACAAGTCCATCTTCACTAGGAAAGGTACGCGTGATTACACCAAGAGGCCAATCGTTGCGCGCTGTTTGTTCATCCTTCATGAGAACAACGTCTCCCTCCTCAAGGTTGCGAGACTCGTGATTCCACTTCCTCCTGGCCTGTAACACAGGTAGAAACTCCTTTCGCCATCGACTCCAGAACTGCTCAGCGAGCACCTGCACATGCTTCCACTGTGATCTAAGCATGTCTTTCTGGTTAAAATATTCAAACGACTCGATCCGACTTCCTGTTTTCTGTGTCAAAAGGGTTGCTGGAGATAAGATTAATGGTTCATCTACATCTGTTGAAACAGGAATCAATGGTCGCGCGTTGATGATCGCTGTTACTTCTGCCATAAATGTCGACAAGACTTCGTGCGTGAGGTTACGATTGTTGTTGAGGAACATGGAGTCTAGTATGCGTCGTGCAACGCCAATCATCCTTTCCCAGGAGCCTCCAAAGTGTGAGGCGTGGGGAGGATTAAATTTCCAGATGGTACCAGATTCACGGAGAAATTCCTTGATGTTTAGGTCTTCTATGAAGATTGCTGTAGCGTCAAGGTCCGAGATTGCCCCAACAAAATTGGTTCCCCTATCAGAACGGAACTCTGCAACTTTTCCTCTAATGGCGTAGAATCTTCTCACAGAGTTTATAAACGATGATGAGCTCATTTCTTCCAGTAACTCAATATGAACCGCCCTAGATGACAGACACGTGAAGAGCACTGCCCAGCGTTTACTTGAAGCTGAACCGCCTCTTGTCCTGCGTGTGACAATGGTCCAAGGTCCAAAAACATCGACACCAACGAATGTAAATGGCGGGCTTGGCGTAACACGATCCACTGGTAGATCAGCCATCTTCTGTTGGGAATGCTTTCCTCGAAGTTTCCGACACTTCACACAGTGATGAATGACGAAAGAAACCAGTCTCTTGCCCCAGTGATCCAAAAGCCTGCGGCCCTTATCGCCCCTTCTGTCAGGTGTCTACCCTGATGTTGAACAGCGTTATGGAAGTGTCTAGTCAACAGCATCGCGACGTAATGTTGGCCGGGTACTAAGATAGGGTTCACTTCGTGTCTCGGTAAATCTGAGTTCTGTAGCCTTCCTCCAACACGTATCATGCCGTTTTCGTCCAAGTAGGGTGAAAGTTCCTTTGGACATTTCCTAGTGTCCCCATAGAATTCCCTTTGTAATTCTCTGATAATAAATGCTTCTGCAGAAGCACAGTTTTCAACTGACCGATAAATGTCACACTTGTGCCATCCTATGCACTTGCCGTGATTTGACTTGAAAGACTCAGCTAAGTGTTTTATCAAAGATATTGACAACAACAGCCTTTTCCAACTTGAGAACTTCTCAAATCGCTCTGACCAATTATGAGGTTTCTCACTGTTCGTTATGTCCGTTTTAGCCACGTGAACAACCTCAGGTCGAACTTCAGTATCCTCCTCTGGGGTAACCAAAGGGAAAATTAAGGATTCAGTTGGGGATATGTTTGGTTTAGGTCCTTGAATCCACATGCTCTCCTCTTAGCGAGCTGGATCGATGTATCGAGTGCCGACATCTGCAGGGTTATTCTCGGTAGAGATGTAGAACCAATGGTCTGGTCTAGAAAATTCCAGGATCCTGCAGACTCTGTTGGCCACATAGATATAAAAAACCGTCGAGTTGTGTTAGTTACGTAGCCCAGTACAACTTTACTATCGGTGTGGAAAAACACATGTTCTCGGGGAAAGGATAGCTCTTCTGTGACAATTTCTGCTATTTCCACGGCTAAGACTGCGGTACATAATTCCAGACGTGGAATTGTATGACCATGACGCGGTGCTACTCGGATCTTATTTGGTTTCTTAGGATGATAAACGCCGAAAAGAGGCAAATACCAGCACTCCTCAAGTTTACTCACAACTCCTTAAGTGGAGGGGCCACTTCCGCGTGCCCGTTGTCTAAGATTCCTTTCATAAAGGTGACAAGGTGTTCGCGCTTAACGGAATTCCTTTGAAGAGAGACATCGAGAAGCTGAGCTCGTTTAAGGGCTTGGTGCCTATTATTAGGTAGTCTAGGACGAGGTTTGCGAAAAGGCAACGGTGCAGTCCATTTACCACTAGTGTCTCGTACAAATTCTTTGTCCATGAGATCCAGAAATGCTCTGTCTTCTACAGACAAGCCAACTTTGTTGTCATCATGAGTCTGCTTGAATACTCCTTGTCCAATGATTGGTTCCTCGCAAACCCCTTTCACATTAAAACTGATTGTCACATGGATCAAACAATGTAGGTCGACCATCTCCAAGTATCCTTGTCTTGAGAACAGAGACCTCTGATGGGTTCGGAGGATGAGTAGTTCCCAGACATACATTCCCTACAACCACCCAATCAAGGTTTAGCCTCTGGGCAAATGGTAAATTGGGTGGACCAATAATCTGCTCACAGATGTGATGAGCCTCTGGCACGTCGCGCCCAATCAACAGTAGAATTTCAGAATTAGACCGTAACGGAGGCAACTTGACGCCCTTCAAATGACTGTGATAGTTGGTGATCTCTGGAGTAGGAATCTCTGTACGGTTGTTGGGTATCTGATCACACTCCAGTATGTCAGGTAAGGGTAAGGTAAACTGGCCGTTCAGAGAGGAAACTGAGAATCCATGTGCGCGCCGACCCTGTGTCGGCAAGTCCCCTGCACAGGATACCAGAGTATATTGTTCAACTGTCTCTCCTGAGACATCCATGATATTGAAGAAACCAGGCTTGCACAATGTCCGATTACTTTGATCGTCGATTATGGCATACATGTAGGTAGCTTGCTCTGGTGAGTTAGTCCTATGAACTCGAACAAGTATTGTTTTTGAACAAGATCTGCCTGTAAACGTTCCTCCACACACGCGCGTACATTTACTCACAACGCCTTCATTCTCCCCGCCGTTCTGACTAGTCGTTATCTCCCCACCGTTCGGACTTGTAGAATTATTGTTGTTTTTGTCTGGCTTATGACCATTTCGATTTCCGGATGTAGAATGTCCATCCCTGGGATGGAGCGCCGTAGGGTGCTGACTGCTGCTGCATTCTGCGCATTTTACAGAGACTGAACAGTTTTTGTATATATGAGCATCTGTGTCACAACATCGAAAACATAAGCGGTGTTCGCTTAATATACGTCTCCGTTCCGACAAGGATTTAAGACGGAATGCCCTGCACTGATTTATGTCGTGGTTAGATGTGTTGTGTATCAAACACTGTTTCTTGGGTTGTTTGTTAGAGTTCTCGTTAGACGACACCTGAGTTTTATTCACCTGAATATTTGACCGAACTCTGTCCTTGGAACGCGGTTCATTGCTTGTACGAGTGGTCAACGTATCTTTATTATACAAGGCCGGGGTCATTAAGCATAGAGCTCATTTCCTTTATGAACACCACAAATTCCGAGAATGGAGGAAAGGCTACACTCTTCTCCTTCTTATACCTTGCAGCTCTGACTGTCCATTTCCCTTGGATATGGAGAGGCAATTTACCCACAATGGGGAGAACGTCTGAAGAGGTGTTGTAATAGCCTAATAATGAGCCATAAATGGGATCTTCCATCATGGCTCCCACTTCTGAAAGAATGTCTGCCAATTCGTATAATTTGGCATTATCCTTTGAACCCAACCTTGGAAACTTCTCTAGTTTCCTTTTTAATGAGGCCTCTACCATTTCCGGACATCCATATCGCTCGTGGAGACGCTCCCAAAGTCTTCAGTCCTCTAGCTGGGTTTGGATTGGAGGCTCTTATGCTCAAAGCGTGCTTCTTGGACTCCGGTCCCAACCACTTGAAAAGCAGGTCGAATTCCTCATTAGCTGTCACGCTGAGTTCTTTGGTTACAGACTGGAAACTAGACTTCCACATTGAAAATGTTTCAGGTTTGTCGTCAAAGGTGGTAAGTCTCTGCAGGAGCAAGTCCTTACGTAACAGGTACTTAGTGAAATCAGAATAACCTAGTCGTTCTGGGTAAAAACTAGGTGCATTAGGATCCATCTGTTGTCTATTGTCATTAATCGTCCTATCAGACTTTTTCTCCATCAATGGAAGACTCATGTACTGGACACCTACCTCCTTCAAAGGCAGAATCTTGACCTGTATTTATCGGTGCAAGGGTGTTGTTTTCCACTCTAGGAGGTCCATGGCTCTCAGTCTGTGCCTGCGCATTGATAAACTGCGCTGTAAGCTCCTTACTGTCCATCGAAGGTAATGAGAGTTGTGGTCCTCTGTCTATGTCGCCTTCACCATACTCCTCATACATGGCCTCAAGTTCGGCTTGAGCTACGGCTGCTGCTCGTTGTGATTTTAGATGCTGGAGGTCAGATTCATACTGAGCTCTCTGTCGAAGAATTTCAGCATCCATCTTGGCCTGGTGTTTCTGCATCTCAACTTCTTGGCGTGTAAATGTCAAACTAGTTTTAGCTGCTTCTAACTTTGCACGTTGAAGTGCTAATAGCGAACTCCTGCGACTACTAGAACTGCTCACTGATGAATGACTTTTGGTTTGAGAGTTCTTTTTCACTTCTTGTTTCTGCTCTTTGTTTTCTTCAATTAATGTACCCTTTATTAATACAAGTTAAATATTTCATAAATCCTTTCACCTCGTCTAGGTATTTGTCATAGACCGCTCCTAGCTGATCCTTTAGTTTTATCACTAAGTCTCTTTCGTGCTTGGCCGAGTTAAACTCTTCGATAGTATCCTCTAAGTTTGGCGGTAATTGTCTTCGGAGTTTTTCTTTGGGACCTTGGTATCTCTGTCGGCAGTAGCATTGGCACAAACGTATATGGCCATGTTTTATTATAAGTCAAAAGTCGGCAAAGCAAAACTCACGATAAATGTTCTGCACGGTAATATCTCGTCAACCAGTTACTGTTAGGCTTACGAAGACTTGCTAAAGTCCGGTACATTACATGTAGTTTTCTTGATGTTAACGGCTAGCGTTCTTGTGAATTTAAAAGAAATCCGAGTGATATACTTAATGAAGTAATATACCTTTTATTTTGCAAAAGTATCTGGCCATTATTTATTAGTCAAAAGTCGTCAAACAACCCATGTTAGTTTTCTAAAAAGGAAACCAAAACATATCCGGAAATGGTAATATTTCTAATGTTATATTTTTTCGAAAATATTCTTCAATGTTAAGTGGATATTAAGATACGAAAATGTTTACTTATTATTTTTTTGTCTTTGAAAAGACATTGATGAAATTGATAATTTAGCAATTAATAAAGAATTATAAAAAAAATTGATACTCAGATTCTGAACGGTTTCATTGGTGTTGAAATCGTTATTTCAAAAATAATTTAGAAATAAAATTTATTACAGTTGTTTTAGGATAACAAGTTATTCAACTTATTGTTCTTGAAAATCTTCAAATATCATAAAATAAATACGGTATCGTAAATATTTTTTTTTATTAAACTCCGAAATTCAACACTGCACACTTATGTATAGTTTACTAAATTTTATATTTAAATGAAAAACCAATTTCTTTATTCCTTTGTTTGAGTCCTTCATTCACAGCATCTATGAGTGGCCTTGGCACTTTGATTTCATTTCCTGCGTTCAAATCACTACATATATTGGATTATTTGGTCCTGACGTGTATTTGCTGTTCTATTGTGGTCATTTTTTGATACCTTATTTGTCTACTTCAGTCGAAAAATGTCAATGTTATGACTATTTTTTCATTTTTCAGTGAAATTCGAGATGGTGGCCATCTTGATGACGTCATAACTTGTACGATGTTAACACTGATTTTTGTTGTTTTTGTTGCTTAAACCGATTGATAAGTGGTCAAAAAACTTATTAGAAATAATAGTTTGCTGTTTGGAAACATTTTTGTTGCGTCAAGCCAAGTATGAAAAATTTGCTGAAACGTTCATTCTCCACTAAATGTACAAATTCCATTATTAAGTGTCCTTTATCAATATCGGGACTTAAAAACCATGTTTGTATATCATGTTTGTTTCACACGTAAAATATATTGATTGATCTTCGAAAATAATCAAGTGTTGTTCCTCTGACCAATTAAGCTTTTTCTCATCATCACATCAAATATGGCTCTCGTGACGAATTTCGACTGTCCTCTTAAGCTATAATGTATTTCATAAATCAACTGTGACTAAGGAAATGGGTAAATGTTACATTTTTTTCTATCATATCATAGATATTAGCATACGCAATGAGAATAGACAAGTATTGGCACACAAAATGCTTAGATATTTTTGATGTATCTCATTTTATCATTGTCACAAACTATGCTGGCAGATACGTTACAAACAAATAAAATCATGTACACAATTAATGTATTATCAAATGTCCACGTTTTCTCCGTGATAATGAACTTTAATCTGTATACTAACTTTTACCTTTATGACAAGGACACATCCATAAATGGACAGGTGCGATCTAATCTTGAAAATATACATGTTACGCAACGACATCAACAGATACGTTACTACTATGCACTTGATTACCTAAGATGCCACTTTCCCACAGAGATAAATTCACATCACAGTTTGAAAAGTATAGAATACTAAGTGTTACAATGTTTGTGGTTTGGTCGACAAGTCACACGGTGTCATTTAAATGATGAGAGGGGTTAGTGTCGGCCAGTACGTTACCGACAGATACGTTATGGAAAAATACAGTGGACCCTCGATAATCCGGACACCTTGGTTCCCAGCATAAACCGTCCGGATTACGAGTTTTCCGGACTGCCGAATTCCGTGTTGTTAGTCAATTAAATTGTCACGTACGAGTTACTCCCCTTGACCTTGTAATCGATGATAGGCTTTTATGTAATATACGTGTATTATAACTAATACTTCGTTTGTTATTTTTATAGGTATTTTATATCATTAGGTTAAGATTAATAAATAAACGCATTTCTTTTTTTTTCAAAATACGAGACCTAAAGCCATCGTTAATTGTGTATATATAGCTACGTATCCCACTCTTGATCTGTCGTACGGCAAATTGCCTAACCAATGATCAATATCATCTACGTTCTTGGCATAAAAACTATGATAACAAATAGTTGTTGACATTTCATGAAATAGTATAACTGTTGTTTTGTATATTATGTGTTTTAATTACCCTTTCCACAAGTCTTTGCTTTCTGACTTACAGACGTGTGGAACATATAAACACATGCCCGTTCACGTCTAACTTACCCTGTACCCATATCGACAGAAATTCTCACGCTTTCAAGTATTACGGAGACTGAAACGTTTCTCAGGTGAAGGAAGACGAGGACAATGAGAATGAATTATTCCTTTGCTTCATGTCAAAAAACATCAACAAAGGACAAGTGAGGTTTCGTTGGCCAATAATATCAGACGAACTGTTTATCATGAGTTATCACATCTACCTGCAGCTGTCAGCCGTGCGGGTCGTTTTTTCCCAATTAGATGACAAGAACGCTGAAACCATCCGCAGTCAATGGGAATCGGTGTAGACAGATACGTTACCAATATGGTAGAAACATAATCATCTCTTCATCGACGCCGCTTTCAATAGTTTTGATCTATCGTTTGATAATTTGATGTTGTAGTTTTGACTACAAGTTTTGAAGCAGATTCGTGTTATTGAATTCGTTTATTTCCTAATACTTCATAAAGACATATAACAAGAGAACAGATACGTTATCGCTGCTAATTTAGGCAAAAATCATCTAGAGTATTGCAGAGAAGTGAAACCGCTGAAAAGTACGTTTTCTTTAATGCATTTTGACGAATTTATTAAACAGAAAAACATAATAATTCCGTCAGATTTCTACAGTCATATACTAAGTATGTTGTAACATATACGTTACTGTTTAAAGCAAGATTTAAATGTCCTATACAGTAAGTTGTGATTTATACGAATACAAAATTACTGACATGCACTGATGCAGATAAAGGTACAGTTTGATAATAAGGAAAAATATAGAAACAAAATACTTTGGTACTATTTTTATATGAAACTATTCGAACACACTTATAATCATACAAACCAATATTCACAAATGAACTTTTCATAACTGCAATTGATAAAGACAAGTTGCTTTCGAGACGGACAAATGGCTTTGAATGGAAAGAAAAGTCCAAAACCAAAGCAAAAATTCAGTTAAAGTGTATATTTTGTGACATTTCTAATGACAAACCTCAATTTAGTTCATTTTAACAAAGTCACGTATCTGTTCTTTACCAAAATATGATGGTTGACTGTAACAATTATAACTTTTCTTTGAGTAAAGATAGGGGCCAGCCCTTTTGGATTTAAAAAGTAAAGATATTTGCCAAACAAATGACAATACATAAGAATTTTGTTTTCAATTTTCATATTTTATGTTTTCATTTCTGAAAACATGCAAATTAGTGGAGAATGAACGGAAAAATCACCATTTTTGAGCTTAAAATCAGATTTGTTTTCATTTCCTGCGTAGAAATCTCTATATATATTTGATTTTTTGGTCCTGATATGTATTTCTTGCTCTGTTGTTGTCATTTTGATAACTCATTTGTCTAATTCGGTTGAAAAATGTCAATGTTATAACTATTTTTCAATTTTTAGTGCAATTCGAGATGGCAGCCATCTTGATGACGTCATAACCGGAAGTTCATCCCATTCTTATGCAATGTTAACATTTTGATTTGTGATCAGTGGGTCATAAGGGTTCAGAAAAATATTGGTTCGGAGGTTTGGGGGAGGGGGTGCATGTGGGACCCTCCTAGCCCATGGCCTATAACGGTATTTAATTTGTAATCGTAAATTTATGTTCAGGTCAAATGAGAAGTATTACAATTTAAACAAACCCCGCGTCATAATGTTCCTTGTGTCACAAACATTCGCCCACAATTTGAAATTAAATATTATAGGCTTATATGCATGTGAAAAAATTTTCTCATATAGCTAGCCATGTAAGATAGAGTTGTCCCATGAAAGACAGCTATGTAAGATAAATGTATCTTACATAGCTCTGACGTCACAATTGCCGAACAATCAGATGACGTCATATCAGCCAAAGTTGACGTCATTTTTCTTCTATTTCGATTGATTTGCCGGATTTATTTACCATTTCATTTGTTTAATTTGCTTTTCAAACCGCTTTACCGAAGATTTCTTGTTTATATTAATTAATATAAACCAAACTTTGATGAGCTCTTTCGAATGGCGTTCTTATCTTTAAAATCGATCAATTATTTAAGAAGTTAAGATTTTGTCACAAAATGGCTGCCTCATCATTCGTGCAAGTAACTCGACAAGCAATGTGAGAAAATAACTCTTTCATATGCAAATTATGTAGGATAGAACTATTCCACCCTCGGGTACAGAATTTGGGTCGGAAACCTCGGCAAGCCTCGGTTCTGACCCAAAATTCTGTACCCTCGCGTGGAATAGTTCTATCCTACATATGTATATATGAAAGAGTCATATAATAACCTTTCATTATGATAGGCAAACTATCACCTATCCTCCAGTAAAGTGGACACATTCTATTTTAGCTGTCGTCAGGCTGTAAATTAATTTTAGGCGTAAAGGTTTAACCAAACAACATTTCTTTTACAAGAACTAATTAGAGTACACGACATGCACATCTAAACAACAATATTTAATTACAGATTATCTTACAATGGCGTGAAGATGTACCTCAAACCAGTAAAAATGGTCTGTCGCTTGACGAATACTAGTTATTCATTACCTTGTAAAAATAATTGTGACGAATCTATAATGATTTAGGGGTCGTCACTTGGAAGAGTAACACTTCCGCTACAAGCTTTCCAAATTTCATACGAATTTTTTTCTTCGAGATATGAAGGTTTGAATGATGTCGCCAAGAAACTAAGTAAGCTACGTTATCCATACTATAGCTCTACTATCGATAGTTAAAACTACATTTAGGAGATTATTATAGCAGTAAGAAAGCATAAGGACACATATCTACAAACACAATATTATATATAGTGAATTGAAATTGCAAATGAGTCAATATCAGAAATTGTCATTTTTTTAAGAAAAAAAAATGAAAATGAAAATGCATTAAATTTGTTTTTTAATGATTTAACACTTGGAAGGTACATTTCTAAACACATAATCTATAATGGTATATCTCAAATTTTTTTTTATTATTTTTGTAGCAAAAAAGTGCCGTTACCCGGAAAAAATATTCCGTCCTGTTACCGTATCATATTTCAAATTTATAAAAAGAACAAAAGTTTGGACAAGCTATAGTTTTGATGAAATAATAACATGATAAATACTTTAATAAACAAGAGGCCCACAGGGCCTGTATCGCTCACCTGGTTTGTAATGCCTAGTAATGTTCTGAATACAGGTTCATTGTTTCTTTTCTGAAGGAATTTGAATATCAACCTCTAATTCCCCTATTGGGCTCCACTCTTTCTGCTCCAGGGGACCAGAGCCAAAATTTATTCTGTTAACCCCAAGGATGTTTCTGGGCCAAATTTGGTTAAAATCCGAGCAGAACTATATGACTAGTAGCAATTTATAGGATTTACCGCTATTTCCCATACTGGGCCCTGCCCCTCCTGCCCCAGGGTGTAAGAGCCAAAATTTATGCAAACTATATTCACCTTCCCCCAAGGATGTTTGTGGCTAAATTTGGTTTCAATCCATGCAGAACTCTAAGAAAACTAGCGATTTTTAGGATTTACCTCAATTTCCCCTATTGGGCTCCGCCCCTTCTGTCCTCAGGTGGTCAGAGCCAAAATTTATCCAAGTTCTGTTCCCCTTCCCCCAAGGATGTTTGTGGCTAAATTTGGTTACAATCCATGCAGAACTCTAGGACAAGTAGCGATTTATAGGATTTATCTCTATTTCCCCTATTGGGCCCCGCCCCTCCTGCCCCTGTGGGTCAGAGCCAAAATTTATTTAAGTTCTATTTCGCTTCCCCTAGGATGTTTGTGGCCAAATTTGGTTACAATCCATGCAGAACTCTAGGACAAGTAGCGATTTACAGGATTTATCTCTATTTCCCCTATTGGGCTCCGCCCCTCTTGCCCCCGTGGGTCAGAGCCAAAATTTATTTAAGTTCTGTTCCCCTTCCCCCAAGGATGTTTGTGACCAAATTTCGTAACAATCCATGCAGAACTCTAGGACAAGTAGCGATTTATAGGATTTACCTCTATTTCCCCTATTTGGCCCCGCCCCTCCTGCCCCCGGGGGGTCAGAGTCAAAATTTATACAAGTTCTGTTCCCCTTCCCCGAAGGATGTTTCTGGCCAAATTTGGTTACAATCCATGCAGAACTCTATGACTAGTAGCGATTTATAGGATTTACCCCTCTATTTCCCCTATTGGGCCCCGCCCCTCCTGCCGGGGGGGGGGGGGGGGGGGGGTGGTCAGAGCCAAAATTTATACAAGTTCTGTTCCCCTTCCCCCAAGGATGTTTCTGGCCAAATTTGGTTACAATCCATGCAGAACTCTAGGACAAGTAGCGATTTATAGGATTTACCTCTATTTCCCCTATTGGGCCCCGCCCCTCCTGCCCCCGGGGGGTCAGAGCCAAAATTTATACAAGTTCTGTTCCCCTTCCCCCAAGGATGTTTCTGGCCAAATTTGGTTACAATCCATGCAGAACTCTAGGACAAGTAGCGATTTATAGGATTTACCTCCATTTCCCCTATTGGGCCCCGCCCCTCCTGCCCCCTTGGGGTCAGAGCCAAAATTTATACAAGTTCTATTTCCCTTCCCCCAAGGATGTGTCTAGCCAAATTTGGTTACAATCCATGCAGAACTCTAGGACAAGTAGCGATTTATAGAATCCATGACATAAGCTCACCTGGCCACAAGGGCCGGTGAGCTTATGTCATGGATTCTATAAATAAAAATATATATTTGGAAACTGCTCTAACTGCTGTAATTGCCGGCGATACCGGGGCGTACTGACAGCAGTTTTCGACCATGGTTGTTAACCGCCCTTTTCATGACGCTGGATAAGAGAGACAACTCTCGCCGCAAAGAAACTTAGGTAGCAAAATACTATTTTTGGAACAACCGATACACTCGGAAATAACATGAAGAAAACGGAGGGGAAAAAGACAACGAAAAACACGATGATTTTAGTTCACATTTAAAACACTGAATCATGAATCATAGAAGGGTAATCACAAACAAGCACAAAATGCCTTTATTTTTATTTTTAGCGTGATCAGAGATTTAAATACCGTAACAATGTTAAATCTCTGGAGCATTATCATGGGTTTTTTAATATATTTTGTTTCTTCAGATTTTGAGATAATGTTGTAAAATCTTCTTTTATTGTGTGTTGTTTATTTTCGTAACGCGGTTCACATAAAACAGTACTGCCAAATTATGGAAATGATCCACAAATGACCGTCGTGGTGCACGTGATGCTTTTGATATTTTGATTATAAAGTTATAAATTACATGACACGACACAAGAAATATCAACTGTTCCCCAAAAGTTTTCAGGGCTGCAGCATGACCGTATTTTACTTGTAAATGGTGAAGCACGTAAATCTTCACGACACAGTCTAATATAGGACGAGTTTGCAGAACATACTTTACAATGAGCGCATGAATCAACAATATCGACGTACTAGCTACGTAGCTACAGTATAGGTGCACTTGTCTATCTGTTTGTATCACAGGGACCTGGCACGAAAATTTTTAACCAATATTATACATATATATATTATAGTATCAAGGGTATGAACTCGGCGGTCAAGAAAAACGGACCTATTTTTTAAAAACCGTGATTATTTAATAAATGGGTTCTATACAACATTGACAGAAATCTTACCTTAAAGAGAAATAATTTATCTTTCCATTGAGTGCTTGATGAACAAAATTGGCCTAGTATTGACGAAGTTATGGCTTGATGAATCGGGAAATTTACGAAAAATATGCTAGATAGACATTTCCCTGTCAGGTCGAAATGTCGTCTCGGCTCTAATGGGCACCTCAAAAACCAAGCCAAAATCACAAAATTTACGCTTGTGGTGGTAAACAGTATCTATAAGTGTGTTCATCCACAATCTCCTTTGTAGGTGTCATGACCCGTACTTTGTAGAAACTCAATTTAAACATCGTGTAGCTCACTTACTTTAACCGTCACCGCCATGTTCATGTTTCTCTCGGAACGCTTCTCGACTTTACATAAAGTGACTACATGCAAATTATGTTATGTTGTGCTTGTCGGTAAACTCGAGAAGCGTTCCGAAAAACAAATGAACATGGCGGTCACGGTTAAAGTAAGTGAGCTACACGATGTTTAAATGGGGTTTCTACAAAGTAAACAGAAATAGGCCGCCCACAGTTAAGTTATTTTGTATATATATCTGAATGGTTTATTTGAAGAACATAACCTACTTATATCAGCACTGGTTCGGTTTATCAACAGTATCAGCTTGGCTTGAGTATAATGCAATGGTGCATTCTGATTGGCAGATATCTGATTGGTTGATGCTGACTATAACCCAGCTCTCCAGGATCATTCCTGCTCAAGCTTTGCAAGTGGATACTACTATATATATAGCGCTGACGCAATAACGAAGGTAAATCCAGTAATACCCCCAAGGCATACCAGGTGCTAAGAGTACTGAGGATAAGTGTACAGGGTGCACAGGCACAATGTACATGGTGTAAAGAAGTACAGGGTGCATAGGCACAGGGTACATACCAGTACAGGGTGCACAGGTACAGGGTACATGGTGTGTAAGTGTACAGGGTGCACAGACACAGGGGACATACCAGTACAGGGTGCACAGGCCCAGGGTACATACCAGTACAGGGTGCACAGGGTACATGGTATAAGGGTACAATGTGCACGTCACAGAGTACAGGGTGTATAGGTGTACATGGTTCAAAGATACAGAGTACACAGCAGTACAGGGTGTATAGGTGTACATGGTTCACAGATACAGAGTACACAGCAGTACAGGGTGCATATGTACAGGGTGCTGACACAGTGTATAGTAGGCTATTGTTATATGATCACTTGGTACATGTTTCTTTCTATCTGTATGTTGTTCATTGAGTAACTGTGAGGTACACAGTGCATGTTTCTTTCTTAGTTCACATGTCATAGGGATTTGTTATGTGTTGGTCAATGTAGACCAGCGGTTCCTTTGTATATATTTGCTACCGCTAACACCCCAACTCAGGAAAAGACCTGGTACGAACTCAAACACGTTACACAATTTCTGGTGGCAAGCGGTCGGATTGGGGTTGTTTTTACATCTGTGTTTTATGTTAGATTCAAATTGTTGAACAGGTATTTTGATACCTAGTATACAGATAGCTGTTATTTGTGATATTTGTGTGATATCCAGTTGTTTCTTTTGGTAATTAGTATTTCATTGCTTTAATATGGATATGACTCAGGAAATTAGTAGGCTGGAAGAGGAGGTGGCGCAACTCAGCCATGGATTGTCTACGAATAGGAAGGTTGATGACGAGGTTACGGTAAGGGACTCGGGTGTATCAACCATGAGGACGAACTTAGGCCCTATCAGTAGCAGTACGCCGCATATCGACATACCATTTCGAGGGTCGGTTGACAGGAAGACTTATGGAACACAAAAGGACAATGCGGTGTTATACTCTAGTCCTGGGGGAAGTGTTCATGGCGAGATGCCGAGACTCAGTCGTATGGCGGATATTGGGGATATGTACAAGGATACATCAGTACACAGTGCCTATGCACTTGGACGACCTGGACAACGAGATGGACGTGATGATCATGCCATGGATGCAAACACACGGCATACGCAGGATAATAAAATCGGTCAAACAAGGACTGATGGATTTACACAAAGCAAGTCGAATATCAAACCAGCAATGTTTGATGGTACTGGATCATGGATTGACTATATGACACATTTCGAGGCTTGTGCACAGATTAATTCATGGAACGACATGCAGAAGGGTCTGTATTTGGCTGCGTCCCTTAGAAGCCAGGCACAAACAGTACTGGGGAATCTGCAAAGTGGTGATAAACATAGTTATGCAAAACTCACAGAGGCACTGGAATCACGTTTTGCGCCATATAACCAAACAGAACTGTATCGCTCTATGCTGAGGGAACGGAGGCTAAAGACCTCGGAAACATTACCGGAGTTAGGTGAAGGGATAAAACGCTTAACACATTTAGCATACCCCACAGCAACAAGGGACATAGCGGAAATGATTTCTAGGGACCACTTGGTCGATGCCCTTGTTGACTTTGATATGAGGTTAAGGGTCCAGCAGTCCCGACCAAAGACACTTAACGAAGCTGTGGCACTTGCTGTGGAAATAGAAGCTTTTACAAGAGCTGACAAGGAACGCCGAAGTAGTAGTAAAGGGTATGCACGGCAGGCACAATGTTCTGAGAGCTATACAGAAAAGGATTTACCAGGTGAACTGGAGATATTCATGTCCTCAGTTAAACAGTCAATCTCCAACATGGAGAAGGAGATAAAAGAGCTGCGAGAATCCAAGACAAGGACAGGTGGTAATACAGGTCATAAGAAGAACACCTGGTCAAAACGCGATCCACGTGAGGGATCAAGATGCTACAAATGCGGCAAAACAGGACATTTTAAGAGAGACTGCAAGGAAAATAAAAAGTCTCCTTTACCCGTGACAAAAGGCGAACAGTCTACAACGGGAGAAAGTAACAATGCACATAGTAAGAAGACTCCTACAGTACTTCATGCACAGGGTGTATCTGAAGACAAACCAGTTATCAGCGAAAGTGGTTTATTTGTGGACGTTAGTGTTAATGGATTACGTGCAAAAATGCCGGTGGACACAGGAGCTACAGTAAGTCTCATGTCTGAAGACTTTTACAAGTCTATCTCCAGGGAGCAACAGGCAACATTGGAACCTGTGTATCAGAAGATAGTAGCAGCAAATGGAGAAAGGTTAAAAGTCAAAGGGAAAGGAAGGTTTACTTTCAAAACAGACGAGTATCACGCGGCATGCACAGTTGTAGTCGTAGATATTTCACTACAAGGGATTCTTGGATTGGACTTCCTGAAAGATAGCGGTAGTGTAGTGGATGTAGCCAAACACAAGAGATCCCAGAGGGATCTTGGCGCCCACCAAAGAATGATCAATGTCTGACAATGGAAAGAGGGATCTTTTCCCTGCTTTTCAAACTTTTTCAAACACACTACATATAAAATTTGAGACAGATCGCTATAGTACTTTCTAAGAAATAGTGGTAACAAACTTCAACAATGAAATCTAAGATGGCGGCCGGTTGCCTATCTTGTTTACCGATCAGTCCCGAAAGGCATTACGCATCAGTCCTATGCACAACTAGGGTACAAGGGGAACCTATGCATGGAATTTGAGAAAGATCCCTTCAGTACTTTCTGAGAAATAGCGATAACAAACTTTAACTATCAAAATCCAAGATGGCCGTCAGTCGGCCATCTTGTTTACCGATCGGTCCCAAAATCCAATATGCACAACTAGGATCCTAGGGGAACCTGTATATGGAATTGAGAAAGATCCCTTCAACACTTTTTGAGAAATAGCGGTAACAAACTTTAACTATCAAAATCCAAGATGGCCACCTGTCGGCCATCTTGTTCATCAATCGGTCCCAAAATGCAATATGCACAACTAGGGCCCTAGGAAAACCTATATATGAAATTTGAGAAAGATCCCTTCGGTACTTTTTGAGAAATAGCGGTAACAAACTTTAACTATCAAAATCCAAGATGGCTGCCTGTCGGCCATCTTGTTCACCGATCAGTCCCAAAATGCAATATGCACAACTAGGGTGCTAGGGGAACCTGTATATGAAATTTGAGAAAGATCCCTTCAGCACTTTTTGAGAAATAGCGGTAACAAACTTTAACTATCAAAATCCAAGATGGCCACCTGTCGGCCATCTTGTTTACCGATCGATCCCAAAATGCAATAAGCACAACTAGGGTCCTAGGGAAACCTGTATATGAGAATTGAGAAAGATCCCTTCAGCACTTTTTGAGAAATAGCGGTAACAAACTTTAACTATCAAAATCCAAGATGGCCACCTGTCGGCCATCTTGTTCATCAATCGGTCCCGAAATGCAATGTGCACAACTAGGGCCCTAGGAAAACCTATATATGAAATTTGAGAAAGATCCCTTCGGTACTTTTTGAGAAATAGCGGTAACAAACTTTAACTATCAAAATCCAAGATGGCTGCCTGTCGGCCATCTTGTTCACCGATCAGTCCCAAAATGCAATATGCACAACTAGGGTGCTAGGGGAACCTGTATATGAAATTTGAGAAAGATCCCTTCAGCACTTTTTGAGAAATAGCGGTAACAAACTTTAACTATCAAAATCCAAGATGGCCACCTGTCGGCCATCTTGTTTACCGATCGATCCCAAAATGCAATATGCACAACTAGGGTCCTAGGGGAACCTTTATATGAAATTTGAGAAAGATCCCTTCAGTACTTTTTGAGAAATAGCGGTAACAAACTTTAATTATCAAAATCCAAGATGGCCGCCTGTCGGCCATCTTGTTCACCAATCGGTCCCAAAATGCAATATGCACAACAAGGGTCCTAGGGGATCATGTATATGAAATTTGAGAAAGATCCCTTCAGCACTTTTTGAGTAATAGCGGTAACAAACTTTAACTATCAAAATCCAAGATGGCCGCCTGTCGGCCATCTTGTTCACCGATCGGTCCCAAAATGCCATATGCACAACAAGGGTCTTAGGGGAACCTACATATGAAATTTGAAAAAGATCCCTTTAGCACTTTCTGAGAAATAGCGGTAACAAGAATTGTTAACGGACGGACGGACGGACGGACGGACGGACGGACGGAAGGACGGACGGACGGACGGACGACGGACCACGGACGAAAGGCGATTTGAATAGCCCACCATCTGATGATGGTGGGCTAAAAAGTTGACCATTGTAGGCCAAGAAAAGTCACTACAGCTTGAAGGGTCACTAGGATGCTTTAGTGTGTGTATGAGTGACACAGTAAGTCTACCCCAAGGTCTGAAATATCATGTGAAGGCAAGGTCCATTGTCAAACTGACGAACTGTTACCTGAACAGGAATGCATGATAGAGTCCAGAGACAAGTTCGTAGCTTCAGGACGGGGTATTGTTGCAAAAACTCTGGCCAGGTCCGGTTCTACTGTTTCCATAAGGCTACTTAACCCTACAACGGATGCCCAACGAATATACAAACATTCATTTGTGGCAACACTTAGCCCTGTTGCGAAAGTGTTGGAACTGTTGACAAGGGAACAGGGAAGCAATGCAATGAGTTACCTAAGCACCAGGAAGATTTGTACAAAAGGACCTCGGAGAATCTCAAAGAATCAGAGAAGGAACAAGCTAGAGCTCTTTTACTGAAATATTCCTCTTTATTTGCAAGCTCAGACAAGGACCTTGGTCGGACAAATTTAATCAAACATACCATTGACACGCAGGATAGGAAACCAGTCAAACAACCACCGCGTCGTCTCCCACACCATGCTGCGGAGGAAGTAGACAGGGAGGTTGATAGCATGTTGGAGAGAGGTGTAATTTCACCTTCAACCAGTCCCTGGTCATCAGGAGTTGTCCTGGTGGAGAAAAGTGATGGTACCATGAGGTTCTGCGTGGATTACAGGTTGCTTAACAAGTTAACAGTCAAAGACGCATACCCTTTACCAAGGGTGGATGACACGCTAGATCGGTTGTCTGGCAGTAAATGGTTCTCAACCATTGACCTGTTCTCAGGCTTTTGGCAAGTGGAGATGGAGCAGGCGGACAAACCGAAAACGGCATTTGCAACACGCAAAGGACTTTACGAATTCAACGTTATGCCCTTCGGTTTATGCAACAGTCCAGCTACGTTTGAAAGACTGATGGACATGGTTCTATCTGGATTGGCCTGGGACATTTGCCTGGTGTATATTGATGATGTGGTGATCTGTGGGAGAACATTTGAAAAGGCTTTGGAGAACATGGACAGGGTATTCGCGAGAATACAAAAGGCAGGACTAAAATTAAAGGCAAAGAAGTGTCATCTATTCCAACATAGTGTACATTTCCTTGGATATGTGATATCAGGTGACGGAGTGTCTACTGACCCGGACAAGGTAAGGTCGGTCAAGGAATGGCCTATTCCAGTGGACGTCACCGAGGTCAGGTCATTTTTAGGCCTGTGTAGCTATTACAGGCGGTTCATTGAAAGGTTTTCAGTGATAGCAAGACCTCTGATACATCTCACAGAGAAAGGATTCGACTTCGCGTGGACAGAAGACTGTCAAATGGCATTTGACAGCTTAAAGGAACGACTTGCTACGGCACCAATCCTGGCACACCCAAACTTTGCAATGCCATTTATTTTGGACACAGATGCCAGTCAGTTTGGGATCGGAGCTGTATTGTCACAGACCATAGATGGCAAGGAAAAAGTCATTGCCTACGCAAGCAGGGCGCTTACCAAGGCAGAACGGAAGTACTGCGTGACACGCAAGGAGCTGTTAGCCGTCGTAGTCTTTCTGAAATACTTCAGACATTACCTGTACAAACACAAATGTGTTGTTCGGACAGATCACAGTGCACTCAGGTGGTTATTGAAAACTAAAAACCCTGAAGGACAGGTCGCAAGGTGGATACAGGTTCTAAGTTCACAGGACATAGAAATTCGCCATCGCCCTGGTAAACAACATGCAAATGCTGATGCATTGAGCCGGATTCCCTGCAGACAGTGTGGCTACCAGCCGGAAATATTGGACAAGGTAAACACTGTGAATGCTGATGGGTCAAACCATGTTAAACAGGAAGAGACTCTGGGAGATCTGCAAGACAAAGACCCTGACATCATGTTAATAAAAACATGGATTAAGGAGGGGAAGCGCCCAAGCTTTGTTAAGGTCAAGGGACAAAGCCGGGTACTCAGGTCTTTGTGGGCACAATGGGATATACTAACTATCAAAAACGGTGTTTTGTGCAGAGTCTGGAAAGAGAAAAACAATTCCTCTTATCAAGTGGTGGTACCATTGTCTAGCCAGAGGAATATCTCAGAGGATTGCCACGACAGTAAAACCTCTGGTCATTTGGGAGTAACCAAGACACTAGGTCGGATACGCCAAAACTTTTACTGGACTGGGTTGCAGCAAAATGTTCGCCAGTATGTCTCTGGGTGTCAGAAGTGCGCTTGTCGCAAGGAAAGGACAAAGAGACAGGCTCCTATGCAAACTGAGGAGACCGGATATCCGATGGAGAGGATAGCAACCGACATAATGGGCCCATTGCCAGAAACAGGAAAGGGCAACAGATATATCCTCATTGTAGCTGATTACTTCTCAAAGTGGACCGAGGCATACCCTATGCATAACATGGAATCAGCTACCGTAGCGCAGTTGATAGTGGAAGAGTTTATTGCCAGATTCGGTGTACCTGACATCTTACATTCCGACCAGGGTAGGCAATATGAGAGTACCCTCTTCCAAGAAATGTGCAATTTACTGGGTACTAGGAAAACACGCACCACAGCGTTTCATCCAAAATCAGACGGGATGGTTGAGCGATTTAACCAAACACTGCAGCAGATGTTGAGTGCATATGTCCAAGATCATCAAGAAGATTGGGACAGCCATTTGCCATATGTACTGATGGCATATCGCTCTGCTATATACGAAACCACAGGGTTCTCTCCAAACATGTTTATGTTTGGGAGGGAAGTATCCACACCCTTAAGTCTGATCTACGAGTTGCCAGAGGAAGCCAGGAAAGGTTGGAAGAGGCACAAACGCGTGCTTTCACGAAACAGTCCGTACAGAGGCAAAAGCGGTACCATGACTCAAAACTTCAGTGGGACAAGTTTGAACAGGGTGACATGGTGTATGTGTATTTTCCTATGAGGAAAGTGGGTAAATCTCCAAAGCTGATGAGCTTTTGGAAAGGACCATACACTATTGTTTCAAAGTTGTCCGAGGTCACCTACAAGGTTCGCCGTGGCGATGGAAAGATCCTGGTAGTCCATGTTGATAGGCTCAAGAGATGTAAGTCTCAGTGACTAGGGGAACCAGCTGTTGGACAAGGTTCTGTCCAAGGTAGTCAAGATACAGCTGTTGGACAAGGGTTTTGGGAAGGTGATAATGACAAGTCGGTCATGAGTGACACTGATGAAATCGAGTGTCCAGACAAGGGCCCGGGATTTGAAGTTGTTAAGGAGTGTACTAGGTCAGGGAGAAATACTAGGAAACCTGGGTGGCTTTCTGACTGTTTTCTGTAGATAAGTGGCAGAAGATTGTTAGATACCTGTACATAACCATGTATAATTCTGGAAATCAAATATATGTAACTAATTTCGCTTTCAGCGAGAATGCCAAACACCAAGGTTACAAAGAGGAAACCAGGCATGGCCTGTCCACTGTGCTTCACAAGGTTTGCAACACAGGAGGCTTGGGAAACCCATCTGATAATGTGCGGGAAAGAGACCAGGGAGAAGAAGCAGTTTGAGTGCCCACACTGTGACTTCGCCACCGCAAGACAGATCCTGTTAAACCGACATGTGGCACGGAGGCACGGTCCCTCGCCAAAGGACGACACAGGAGATGACAGTGATTGACTCCGGACGGATCCAGGTTCCTTGCCGCAGTTCACGGGTGCTGTAAGTGGAACTGATCAAAGTCAAGGGATCTTGAGATTGGAAGGTCTTTCTCGAAGCCCACGCGTCCCATGCCTGTGCCGGCTCCTAAACGCTGCAAAACCAATGAAGGGCGCGGTTTCTTGTTGAAGGAAACGTTGATTTCTCTCCTCAGTCCGGCTGTGCTAGGGGAAAAGGATACATTTTGTAGCAGTAGGGGATCGGTAGCATCGGTGTCCGCTCCAGCTGAACCTACACAGGATGGTACCGGGGGTACTGTGGATAAGTGTAAGGAAAGTCAGGGTGATCGACAAAGCATCAGTACTCAGACAACTGCTCAGCCTCGTAGAAGGACCAACAAGGTTACCACCACCAAGTTTGTGGACGGAATGCAGATTGTGTCAGAGGAAATCACCGAGTGGGGCGACTAACTGATCAAATTTAGATTGGATAAAGTGATGGTAATTGCTTTTTGATTGAAAAAAAAAGAGAAAAGAAACTTTATACCTTTGTTTATTTTTATTGTATTGGTGAAGTAACCATATGCATGAGATAAAGCTTGGAAACAGATCTTATTTTGTTGAGTTATATATTTTACCATAAAAAAAATGCGGGACGCATTTGCTTGGAGGCGTGGGTAATGTGACAGAAAAAGGTCGCCCACAGTTAAGTTATTTTGTATATATATCTGAATGGTTTATTTGAAGACCATAACCTACTTATATCAGCACTGGTTCGGTTGATCAACAGTATCAGCTTGGCTTGAGTATAATGCAATGGTGCATTCTGATTGGCAGATATCTGATTGGTTGAACTGACTATAAAGTGGAGAACCCAGCTCTCCAAGATCATTCCTGCTCCAGCTTTGCAAGTGGATACTACTATATATATAACGCTGACGCAATAACGAAGGTAAATCCAGTAATACCCCCAAGGCATACCAGGTGCTAAGAGTACTGAGGATAAGTGTACAGGGTGCACAGGCACAATGTACATGGTGTAAAGAAGTACAGGGTGCATAGGCACAGGGTACATACCAGTACAGGGTGCACAGGTACAGGGTACATGGTGTGTAAGTGTACAGGGTGCACAGACACAGGGGACATACCAGTACAGGGTGCACAGGCACAGGGTACATACCAGTACAGGGTGCACAGGGTACATGGTATAAGGTTACAAGGTGCACGTCACAGAGTACAGGGTGTATAGGTGTACATGGTTCACAGATACAGAGTACACAGCAGTACAGGGTGTATATGTACAAGGTGGTGACACAGTATATAGTAGGCTATTGTTATATGATCACTTGGTACATGTTTCTTTCTATCTGTATGTTGTTCATTGAGTAACTGTGAGGTACACAGTGCATGTTTCTTTCTTAGTTCACATGTCATAGGGATTTGTTATGTGTTGGTCAAGGTAGACCAGCGATTCCTTTGTATATATTTGCTACTGCTAACACCCCAACCCAGGAAAAGACCTGGTACGAACTCAAACACGTTACATTAGAATACACGAACACGGTTAATTCTTCCGTGGGTCAAAATCCCAAAATGCTCATTTTTTAAACTATCAAAAGATACACAATAAACAACAAAATAAAACATTGAAGGAGTTTTAGGTTACATGCTTTCGACGTATTGTAAGAGTATTGTACTGATTGTTAGAGAAGTAACAGCGGGCAGACACTTCCTCGCCGATAACGTGATCACGACTGCACCGTAATTTTGTAATATTGTAGTTTCTGTACGTGTTTTAACATTGTAAGGGTGTAGAACGTGAACGGATTGTCAATTATTGACATTGTTGTTATAATTCAATGAATGATTCCAGCTTTATTTACACAGACTGTTAATTTGTTTAGGAACATTTTTTCCGGGAATCAGTTGTTTAGTCTGTCCTGTCCGACCAGAAGTTCCCGTAAGCAGAAGTTCAAAACAAGTACGTAAATAGAGAATGTTTGTAGTCTTACAACTGGCTAAATTTCTTTATTTATTACCAAATATTACCTCATTTAAGAGGGAAGTTACCGGGGATATTATTATCGATGTATATTTGCTAAAAAAAACGTACAGAAAAAAGCAACCACTTCGGTGATGCATTAATGCATCATTCGGCCCAGGTCTGGTCATGCATTAATGCATCATTCGGCCCAGGCCCGGGTTTTTTTTAATTAAACACCATTTGTTTACTATGAGGAAGTCTAAACATTTCTGTACAACAAAATGAAGAGATTATCTTTGCTGTTCAACAATTTATTATGAAGAGTGAGCGTTTTGGCTAATTATGTAATTACTCCAAGCATATATTTACACTTGCTAGGCTTGTACACTAATGTATACGCAAATACTAGCCGATTTTGTTTACCGTAACTGCAGCAGCATGGTAACATCGAACTTTGAACTTGCGTATGAAAATGTTCAATGCAAAATAAAGGGCTACTATTTAAAACAGAAACACATGGCTTTGTTTACATTTTGCGCAACATTACGTGTATATTGTTGTTTTTCATAGAATTTTGAAAAAAAAATAAACAATACATATATGTTTTATATTTATATATTATACAAACATTTTTTAAGATAACTATTGTATAAAGTAACGGGAATAAATATCCCTACCGGGGCGAAATGCAGTGCTTTCAATTTTGTTAAAAATGATGGATGTCAAATGTAAACATTACCTCTGTGTCTGTGTTCGTCCTACAATAGAGTCTTTGATGTGGACGCGGGCGTGAGACCCTCTGACAGAGGTCAGTTATAAACATATTCTCTTGTTTATGTTCTTTGAGAATTTAACAAAACATGCACCACTAGTAATCCACGTGTTGACAGTTACATGTCACCACAAATACATTGTATCCATCGAACACAAGTGAAGTTGCTCCATCTTTCGATGGCGATGGATCTAAGCGTAGATTATATAAATCACATGGCTCCCAAGGATGTAATATCGTCAAGTCAGACAACAATCTCAAACATACTGAGCTACTTGAACACCGGTGTTTTGGGAACTTCGGCAAACTCCAGTGTGTAAGCGTGCGTCAGCTTCGACTCGCTGCACAATTAACGGTCACTGAGTTCACACATGTGGCCGAGTTATAATACTTTATATTATTACGCTATATATTAACTTTTAGCAAAGTTGAATATATATTTAAAGCATTGATTTGATTAAATAAAATTATCTCTGAAATTTACTTTGTTTGTCATGCTTATTTTAGACTAAAATATTGAACTTTTTTGTCGTCGCGGATGAATAATTCTACCTTAGGTGAAGAGTCATTATTCGCTGTTCAAATGAGTAAGCTCCTCCCACTTTTGACCGACTTTTATTGAATAATTACGTCACTTTCAAATGACGATTTTCTTGCATAAAATATAAATAAAAAGTCGGATGAGTGTAAATAAAGGGATTGGAACGCACCCCATAGAATATATTCTTAGAGGATTTGCTCCATACAAGCATGGTTAACATAACAAGAGGCCCATGGGCCTTAACGGTCATCTGACTATTACTACAATACAACATAGTCGTTTAAAGATTTTAGCCTATTTGACCCCTATGACCTTGAATGAAAATGAAGGTCATTCATTTGAACAAACTTGGTAGCCCTTCATCCCAGCATGCGACAGGCTTAATATCAGGTCTCTAGGCCTCTTAGTTATTCACAAGAAGTTGTTTAAAGGATTTTAGCCTATTTGACCCCTGTGACCTTGAATGAAAGTCAAGGTCATTTATTTGAACAAAATTGGTAGCCCTTCATACCAGCATCCTACAGGCCCAATATCAGTACCCTAGGCCTTCTGGTTCTTGAGAAGAAGTCGTTTAGAAATTTTAGCCTTTTTGACCCTTTTGACCTTGAATGAAGGTCAAGGTCATTCACTTGAACAAACTTGGTAGCCCTTCATCCCAGCATGTCACAGGCCCAATATCAGTACCCTGGGCCTTCTGGTTCTTGAGAAGAAGTTGTTTAAAGATGTTAGCCTTTTTGACCCTTTTGACCTTGAATGAAGGTCAAGGTCATTTATTTGAACAAACTTGGTAGCTCTTCATCCCAGCTACCTACAGGCCTAATATCAGGTCTCTAGGCCTCTTAGTTATTCACAAGGAGTTGTTTAAAGGATTTTAGCCTATTTGACCCCTTTTTTTACCTTGAATGAAGGTCAAGGTCATTCATTTGAACAAACTTGGTAGCCCTTCATCCAAGCATCCTACAGGCCCAATATCAGTACCCTGGTCCTTCTGGTTTTTGAGAAGAAGTTGTTTAAAGATTTTAGCCTATTTGACCCTTTTGACCTTGAATGAAGGTCAAGGTCATTTATTTGAACAAACTTGGTAGCCCTTCATCCCAGCTACCTACAGGCCTAATATCAGGTCTCTAGGCCTCTTAGTTATTCACAAGAAGTTGTTTAAAGGATTTTAGCCTATTTGACCCCTTTGACCTTGAATGAAGGTCAAGGTCATTCATTTGAACAAACTTGGTAGCCCTTTATCCCAGCATGTCTCAGGCCCAATATCAGTACCCTAGGCCTTCTGGTTATTGAGAAGAAGTTGTTTAAAGGATTTTAGCCTATTTGACCCTTGTGACCTTGAATGAAGGTCAAGGTCATTTATTTGAACAAACTTGGTAGTCCTTCATCCCAGCATCCTACAGGCCCAATATCAGTACCCTGGGCCTTCTGGTTTTTGAGAAGAAGTCGTTTAAAGATTTTAGCCTATTTGACCCCTGTGACCTTGAATGAAGGTCAAGGTCATTCATTTGAACAAACTTGGTAGTCCTTCATCCCAGCAACCTACAGGCCAAATATGAGTACCCTTGGCCTTCCAGTTATTGAGAAGAAGTCGTTTGAATGAAAAGTTTACTGACGGCGCATGACGACGGACGGTGCATGATGACAATAGGTCATCCTGACCCTTTGGGTCAGATGACCTAACAAGAGGCCCAGAGGGCCTATATCGCTCACCTGGTTTGTAATGCCAAGTAATGTTCTGAATACAGGTTCATTGTTTCTTTTCTGAAGGAATTTTAATATTAACCTCTAAATCCCCTATTGAGCCCCACCCCTCCCGCCCCAGGGGGTCAGAGCCAAAATTTATACAAGTTCTGTTCCCCTTCTTCCAAGGATGTTTATGGCCAAATTTGGTCACAATCCAAACAAAACTCTAGGACAAGAAGTGATTGATAGGATTTACCTCTATTTCCCCTATTGGGCCCCGCCCCTCCTGCCCCCGGGGGCTCAGAGCCAAAATTTATACAAGTTCTGTTTCCCTTCCCCCAAGGATGTTTGTGGTCAAATTTGGTTACATTCCATTCAGAACTCTATGACTTGTAGCGATTTAAAGGATTTACCTCTATTACACCTATTGGGCCCCGCCCCTCCTGCCCCCGGGGGATCAGAGCCTAAATTTATACAAGTTCTGTTTCTGTTCCCCTTCCCACAAAGGATGTTTGTGACCAAATTTTTGGTTACATTCCATTCAGAGCTCTTATGACAAGTAGTGATTTAAAGGATTAACCTCTATTTCCCCTATTGGGCCCCGCCCCTCCTGCCCCTCGGGGGGACCAGAGCCAAAATTTATACAAGTTCTGTTCCCCTTCCCCCAAGGATGTTTGTGGCCAAATTTGGTTACAATTCATGTAGAGCTCTAGGACAAGTAGAGATTTAAAGGATTTACCTCTATTTCCCCTATTGGGCCCCGCCCCTCCTGCCCCCAGGGGGGTCAGAGCCAAAATTTATACAAGTTCTGTTCCCCTTCCCCCAAGGATGTTTGTGGCCAAATTTGGTTACATTCCATTCAGAACTCTATGACAAGTAGCGATTTAAAGGATTTACCTCTATTACCCCTATTGGGCCCCGCCCCTCCTGCCCCCGGGGGACCAGAGCCAAAATTTATACAAGTTCTGTTCCCCTTCCCCAAAGGATGTTTGTGGCCAAATTTGGTTACATTCAATTCAGAGCTCTATGACAAGTAGCGATTTAAAGGATTTACCTCTATTACCCCTATTGGGCCCCGCCCCTCCTGCCCCCGGGGGGTCAGAGCCAAAATTTATACAAGTTCTGTTCCCCTTCCCCCAAGGATGTTTGTGGCCAAATTTGGTTACATTCCATTCAGAACTCTATGACAAGAAGCGATTTAAAGGATTTACCTCTATTTCCCCTATTGGGCCCCACCCCTCCTGCCCCCGGGGGACCAGAGCCAAAATTTATACAAGTTCTGTTCCCCTTCCCCCAAGGATGTTTGTGGCCAAATTTGGTTACATTCCATTCAGAACTCTATGACAAGTAGCGATTTAAAGGATTTACCTCTATTACCCCTATTGGGCCCCGCCCCTCCTGCCCCCGGGGGATCAGAGCCAAAATTTATACAAGTTCTGTTCCCCTTCCCCCAAGGATGTTTGTGGCCAAATTTGGTTACAATCCATGCAGAACTCTAGGACAAGTAGCGATTTAAAGGATTTACCTCTATTTCCCCTATTGGGCCCCGCCCCTCCTGCCCCCGGGGGATCAGAGCCAAAATTTATACAAGTTCTGTTCCCCTTCCCCCAAGGATGTTTGTGACTAATTTTGGTTACAATCCATGCAGAACTCTAGGACAAGTAGCGATTTAAAGGATTTACCTCTATTACCCCTATTGGGCCCCGCCCCTCCTGCCCCTGGGGGACCAGAGCCAAAATTTATACAAGTTCTGTTCCCCCTCCCCCAAGGATGTTTGTGGTCAAATTTGGTTACAATCCATGCAGAACTCTAGGACAAGTAGCGATTTATAGGATTTACCTCTATTTCCCCTATTGGGCCCCGCCCCTCCTGCCCCAGGGGGGACAGAGCCAAAATTTATACAAGTTCTGTTTCCCCTCCCCCAAGGATGTTTGTGGCCAAATTTGGTTACAATCCATGCAGAACTCTATGACTAGTAGCGATTTAAAGGAAATGTTGACGGACGGACGGACGGACGACGGACGACGGACGCCGCGCCATGACATAAGCTCACCAGCCCTTTGGGCCAGGTGAGCTAAAAACGAAATCCAATCCCTATATGAGCGTGGGTATGTATGTGTGTATATGAGGGAGTGTGTATGTTGTATGTATGTGTGTGTGTATGTATGTATTGAACAAAATAATGACATGAATACAGCATATAAAAGTTTTATAAACCTATATATGGTGAAATGGAAAAAAAACTTCCGAAAGTGCAATCAAATTGTCACAAGAAAGTCAACAACATGTTAACAAAAAGAAAAACCATATTGGAACAGTGATTTAAAGAGACTATGGCAGATAAGGTGTGATAGTGAATGCGAATGGCTCAACAAGAAAACATGTTCAAATCGTCTAAGAAAACAACTTCACGCAACATATATAAACGACAGGAAAACATTTGACCGGGCGAAAAACTATCAGATCTAAGCAAAAATACGCCCAAATATTTCTGGAACAAGAGGCCCAGAGGGCCTGTATCGCTCACCTGGTTTGTAATGCCAAGTAATGTTCTGAATACAGCTTCATTGTTTCTTTTCTGAAGGAATTTTAATATTAACCATTAAGTCCCCTATTGGGCCCCACCCCTCCTGCCCCCAGGGGGTCAGAGCCAAAGTTCTGTTCTCCTTCCCCCAAGGATTTTTATGGCCAAATTTGGTCACAATCCAAGCAAAACTCTAAGACAAGTAGCGATTTATAGGATTTACCTCTATTTCCCCTATTGGGCCCCAACCGTCCTGCCCCCGGGGGGCCAGAGCCAAAATTTATACAAGTTCTGTTCCCCTTCCCCCAAGGATGTTTGTGGCCAAATTTGGTTACATTCCATGCAGAACTCTATGACTAGTAGCGATTTAAAGGATTTACCTTTATTTCCTCTATTGGGCCCCGCCTCTCCTGCCCCCGGAAGATCAGAGCCAAAATTTATACAAGTTCTATTCCCCTTCCCCCAAGGATGTTTTGTGGCCAAATTTAGTTACATTCCATTCAGAACTCTATGACAAGAAGCGATTTAAAGGATTTACCTCTATTTCCCCTATTGGGCCCCCCCCCTCCTGCCCCCTGGGGACCAGAGCCAAAATTTATACAAATTCTGTTCCCCTTCCCCAAAGGATGTTTGTGGCCAAATTTGGTTACATTCCATTCAGAACTCTATGACAAGTAGCGATTTAAAGGATTTACCTCTATTTCCCCTATTGGGCCCCGCCCCTCCTGCCCCCGGGGGACCAGAGCCAAAATTTATACAAGTTCTGTTCCCCTTCCCCCAAGGATGTTTGTGGCCAAATTTGGTTACAATCCATGCAGAACTCTAGGACAAGTAGCGATTTAAAGGATTTACCTCTATTACCCCTATTGGGCCCCGCCCCTCCTGCCCCCGGGGAACCAGAGCCAAAATTTATACAAGTTCTGTTCCCCTTCCCCCAAGGATGTTTGTGGCCAAATTTGGTTACATTCCATTCAGAACTCTATGACTAGTAGCGATTTAAAGGATTTACCTCTATTTCCCCTATTGGGCCCCGCCCCTCCTGCCCCCTGGGGGGGTCAGAGCCAAAATTTATACAAGTTCTGTTCCCCTTCCCCCAAGGATGTTTGTGGCCAAATTTGGTTACAATCCATGCAGAACTCTAGGACAAGTAGCGATTTAAAGAATTTACCTCTTATTTCCCCTATTGGGCCCCGCAACTGTCCTGCCCCCGGGGGGGTCAGAGCCAAAATTTATACAAGTTCTGTTCTCCTACTTCCCCCAAGGATGTTTTGTGGCTAATTTGGTTACAATCCATGCAGAACTCTATGACTAGTAGCGATTTAAAGGAATTTACCTCTATTTCCCCTATTGGGCCCCCGCCCCTCCTGCCCCTGGGGGTCAGAGCCAAAATTTATACAAGTTCTATTCCCCCCTCCCCCAAGGATGTTTGTGGCCAAATTTGGTTACAATCCATGCAGAACTCTAGGAGAAGTAGCGATTTAAAGGATTTACCTCTATTTCCCCTATTGGGCCCCGCAATTGTCCTGCCCCCGGGGGGGTCAGAAAGCCAAAAGTTTATACAAGTGTCAAGTAAAGGGTTCCCCTGAATCCGAATGGCTCAACAAGAAAACATGTTATATTTTGTGGCCAAATCGTCTGGTTACAATTCATGCAGAACTCATATAAACGACAGAAAACAGTAGCGATTTAGATCTAAGGATTTTAACCTCTATTTCCCCTATTGGGCCCCCGCCCCTCCTAGCCAAGTCCCTGGGGGAGCTTCAGAGCTTTTCTGAAATTTTAATATACAAGATCCCCTATTGTCCCCACCCCTCCTTGCCCCCAGGTGGTCAGATGTTTGTTCTCAGCTCCCCCAAGGATTATGGTTTACATTCCATTCAGAACTCTATGACAAGTAGCGATTTAAAGGATTTACCTCTATTTCCCCTATTGGGCCCCGCCCCTCCTACCCCCAGAGGGTCAGAGCCAAAATTTATACAAGTTCTGTTCCCCTTCCCCCAAGGATGTTTGTGGCCAAATTTGGTTACATTCCATTCAGAACTCTATGACAAGAAGCGATTTAAAGGATTTACCTCTATTTCCCCTATTGGGCCCCGCCCCTCCTGCCCCCGGGGGACCAGAGCCAAAATTTATACAAATTCTGTTCCCCTTCCCCAAAGGATGTTTGTGGCCAAATTTGGTTTACATTCCATTCAGAGCTCTATGACAAGTAGCGATTTAAAGGATTTACCCTCTATTACCCCTATTGGGCTCCGCCCCTCCTGCCCCCGGGGGATCAGAGCCAAAATTTATACAAGCTCTGTTCCCCTTCCCCCAAGGATGTTTGTGGCTAATTCTGGTTACAATCCATCAGAACTCTATGACAAGTAGCGATTTAAAGGATTTACCTCTATTTCCCCTATTGGGCCCCGCCCCTCCTGCCCCCGGGGGACCAGAGCCAAAATTTATACAAGTTCTGTTCCCCTTCCCCAAGGATGTTTGTGGCTAATTTTGGTTACAATCCATGCAGAACTCTATGACAAGTAGCGATTTAAAGGATTTACCTCTATTTCCCCTATTGGGCCCCGCCCCTCCTGCCCGGGGGGACCAGAGCCAAAATTTATACAAGTTCTGTTCCCCCTCCCCCAAGGATGTTTGTGGTCAAATTTGGTTACAATCCATGCAGAACTCTAGGACAAGTAGCGATTTATAGGATTTACCTCTATTTCCCCTATTGGGCCCCGCCCCTCCTGCCCCCGGGGGGGACAGAGCCAAAATTTATACAAGTTCTGTTTCCCCTCCCCCAAGGATGTTTGTGGCCAAATTTGGTTACAATCCATGCAGAACTCTATGACTAGTAGCGATTTAAAAGGAAATGTTGACGGACGGACGGATGACGGACGGACGGTAGCGACAGACAGACGACGGACGACGGGACGCCGCGCCATGACATAAGTTCACCCGGCCCTTCGGGCCAGGTGAGCTAAAAAATAGGTCACTAGGAATCTCCAATAATCATCAAACAAGAGGCCCAGAGGGCCTGTATCGCTCACCTGGTTTGTAATGCCAAGTAATATTCTGGATAAAGGTTCATTGTTTATTTCTGAAGAAATTTGAATATTTACCTCTAATTCCCCTATTGGGGCCCACCATTCCTGCCCCCAGGGGGTCAGAGCCAAAATTTATACAAGCTCTGTTCCCCTTCCCCCAAGGATGTTTGTGGGCCAAATTTGGTTATAATCCATGCAGAACTCTATGGACTAGTAGCGATTTATAGGATTTACCTTTATTTCCCCTGTTGGGGCCCCGCCCCTCCTGCCCCCAGGGGTCAGAGCCAAAATTTATACAAAGTCTGTGTTCCCCTTCTCCCAAGGATGTTTGTGGCCAAATTTGGTCACAATCCATGCAGAACTCTAGGACAAGTAGCGATTTATAGGATTTACCTTTATTTTTCCCCTATTGGGCCCCGCCCCCCTCCTGCCCCTGGGGGGTCACAGCAGCCAAAATTTATACAAGTTTCTGTTCCCCTTCCCCAAAGAATGTTTGTGGCTAAATTTGGTTACAATCCATGCAGAATTCTATGACTAGTAGCGATTTATAGGATTTACCTTTATTTCCCCTATTGGGCTCCGCCCCTCCTGCCCCCAGGGGCTCAGAGCCAAAAATTTATACAAGTTCTGTTCACCTTCTCCTAAGGATGTTTTGTGGCCAAACTTGGTCACAATCCATGCAGAACTCTAGGGACAAGTAGTGATTTATAGGGATTTACCTTTATTTCCCCTATTGAGCCACGCCCAACCTACCCCCGGGGGCTCAGAGCCAAAATTTATACAAGTTCTGTTTCCCCTTCACCCAAGGATGCTTGTGGCCAAATTTGGTTTAAATTCCATGCAGGAACTCTATGACTAGTAGCGATTTATAGGATTTTACCTTTATTTCCCCTATTGGGCCCCGCCCCTCCTGCCCCCGGGGGATCAGAGCCAAAATTTATACAAGTTTCTGTTTCCCCTTCCCCCCAAGGATGTTTGTGAGGCCAAATTTGGTTACATCCATGCAGAACTCCATGAAGAAAGCAGGAACGGCGGATGCGGACGACGGACGACGGCCGCCGCGCCCTACAAAAGCTCACCAGCCCTTTGGGCCAGTGAGAGCTGAAAAACCTATATCAAATCCCTATAAGACGTGGGGGTAAAAAAAAAAAAAATAATGTATGTGTGTATAATATGGGAGTGTGTATGGTTGCCATGAATGTGTGTGGGTGTAACATTGTATTGAACAAAAATAATGACATGAATACAGCATATAAAAGTATTTATAAACCTGTAATATGGGTGAAATGGAAAAAAAAACTTCCGAGAAAGTGCAATCAAATTTGTCACCAATAAAGCTCAACAACATGGTTAACATAAAGAAAAACATATTGGAACATTGGATTTTAAGAGAGACTAAGCAGATAAGGTGGTGATAGTTGAATGCGAAAGGCTCAACAAGAAAACATGTTCAAATCGTCTAATAAAACAACTTCACCCATAGTATAAACGACCAGGAAAAACATTTGACCGGGCGAAAAACCATATCCAAAAATACGCCCAAATATTCCTGCCCAAGGGCCTGTATCGCACACCTGGGGGTAATGCTCTGAATACAGTCATTGCCTGAAGGAAATTTTATAACAAGTTCTGTTCCCCTTAGCCCCCCCAATTATAGCTGGATTCTCCTTGAAATTTTTGTGGCCAAATTTGGTTACAATCCATGCAGAACTCTAGACAAGTAGCGATTTATAAGATTTACCTCTATTTCCCCTATTGGGCCCCGCCCCCTCCTGCCCCCGGGGGTCAGAGCCAAAAATTTATACAAGTTCTGTTCCCCTTCCCCCAAGGATGTTTTGTGGCCAAATTTGGTTACAATCCATGCAGAACTCTATGACAAGTAGCGATTTAAAGGATTTACCTCTATTTCCCCTATTGGGCCCCGCCCCTCCTGCCCCCTGGGGGGTCAGAGCCAAAATTTATACAAGTTCTGTATCCCCTTCCCCCAATATGTTTGTGGCCAAATTTGGTTACAATTCCATGCAGAACTCTATGACAAGTAGCGATTTAAAGGATTTACCTCTATTTCCCCTATTGGGCCCCGCCCCTCCTGCCCCCGGGGTATCAGAGCCAAAATTTATACAAGTTTCTGTTCCCCTTCCCCCAAGGATGTTTGTGGCCAAATTTGGTTACAATCCATGCAGAACTCTAGGACAAGTAGCGATTTATAGGATTTACCTCTATTTTCCCCTATTGGGCCCCGCCCCCTCCTGCCCCTGGGGTCAGAGCCAAAATTTATACAAGTTCTGTTCCCCTTCCCCCAAGGATGTTTGTGGCCAAATTTGGTTACAATCCATGCAGAACTCTAGGACAAGTAGCGATTTAAAGGATTTACCTCTATTTTCCCCTATTGGGCCCCGCCCCTCCTGCCCCCGGGGGGTCAGAGCCAAAATTTATACAAGTTCTGTTCCCCTTCCCCCAAGGATGTTTGTGGCCAAATTTTGGTTACAATCCATTCAGAACTCTTACAAGTAGCGATTTAAAGATTTACCTCTATTTCCCCTATTGGGCCCCGCCCCTCCTGCCCCCTGGGGGACCAGAGCCAAAATTTATACAAGTTCTGTTTTCCCCTTCCCCCAAGGATGTTTGTGGCCAAATTTGGTTACAATCCATGCAGAACTCTATGACAAGTCCGATTTAAAGATTTACCTCTATTTCCCCTATTGGGCCCCGCCCCTCCTGCCCTGGGGGTCAGAGCCAAAACTTTATACAAGTTCTGTTCCCCTTCCCCCCCCAAGGATGTTTGTGGTCAAATTTGGTTACAATCCATGCAGAACTCTAGGACAAGTAGCGATTTAAAGATTTTACCTCTATTTCCCCTATTGGGCCCCCTGCCCCTCCTGCCCCCCGGGGGGATCAGAGCCAAAATTTATACAAGTTCTGTTCCCCCTTCCCCCAAGGATGTTTGTGGCCAAATTTGGTTACAATCCATGCAGAACTCTTATGACAAGTAGTGATTTAAAGGATTTTAACCTCTATTTCCCCTATTGGCCCCGCCCCTCCTGCCCCTGGGGGACCAGAGCCAAAAATTTATACAAGTTCTGTTCCCCCTTCCCCCAAGGATGTTTGTGGCCAAATTTGGTTACAATCCATGCATGAACTCTATGACTAGTAGGCGATTTATAAGGATTTACCTCTATTTCCCCTATTGGGCCCCGCCCCTCCTGCCCCCAGGGGGTCAGAGCCAAAATTTATACAAGTTCTGTTCCCCCTCCTCCCAAGGATTGTTTTGGCCAAATTTGGTTACAATCCATGCAGAACTCTAGGGACAAGTCTGATTTACCTTCTATTACCCCTATTGGGCCCCGCCACCTCCTTGCCCCCTAGGGGGTCAGAGCCAAAATTTATACAAGTTCTGTACCCCTTCCCCCAAGGATGTTTTGTGGCCAAATTTGGTTACAATTCCATGCAGAACCTCTATGACACAGTAGCGATTTAAAGGATTTACCCTCTATTTCCCCTACTATGGGCCCCGCCCCTCCTACCCCCATAGTCGGTGTCAGAGCCAAAATTTATACAAGTTCTGTTCCCCCTTCCCCCAAGGATGTTTTGTGGCCAAAATTGGTTACAATCCATGCAGAACTCTAGGACAAGTATAGCGATTTAAAAGGATTTACCTCTATTTCCCCTATTGGGCCCCGCCCCTCCGTGCCCCCGGGGGAACAGAGCCAAAAATTTTATACAAATACTGTTCCCCTTCCCCCAAGGATGTATTGTGGCGCCAAATTTGGTTTACATTTTCCATTCAGTAACTCTAAGACAAGTAGCGATTTAAAAGGATTACCTCTATTACCCCTATTGGGCCCCGCCCCTCCTGCCCCAATTGGGGATCCAGAGCCAAAATTTAATACAAATTCTTGTTACCCCTTACCCCCAAGGATGTTTGTGTGCTAAATTAGGTTACAATCCATGCAGAACATCTAGGACAAGTAAGCGATTTAAAGGATTTACCTCTTTAATTTCCCCTATTGGTGGGCCTCCGCCCCTCCTGCCCCCGGGGGGGGTACCAGAGTCCAAAATTATATACAAGTTCTGTTCGCCAAGCCGCAAGGATGTTTGTGGCTAAATTTGGTTACAATCCAATGCAGAACTCTAGGACAAGTATGCGATTTAAGGACTTTACCTCTATTACCCCTATTGGGCCCCGCCCTCTCCTGTCCCCTGGGGTGTCAGAGCCAAAATTTATACAAGTTCTATTCCCCTCCCCCCAAGGATGTTTGTGTGTCAAATTTGGTTACACATCCATGCAGAAACTCTATGACAAGTAGCGATTTAAAGGATTTACCAACTATTTCCCCTATTGGGCCCCTGCCACCTCCTGCCCATGTGGGGGATCAGAGCCAAAATTTATACAAGTTCTGTTTCCCCTTCCCCCAAGTGATGTTTGTGGCTAAATTTGGTTACATTCCATGCAAACTCTATTGACTAGTTAGCAATTTTAAAGATTTACCTCTATTATTCCCCCTATTGGGTGCCCCATGGGTCCCTCCTGCCCCCCTGTCCCGGGGGGGTCAGAGCCAAAATTTATACAAGTTCTTTTCCCCCTCCCCAAAGGATGTTTAGTGGTCAAAGTTTGGTTACAAATCCATGCAGAACTCAGGGAGGACATAGTAGCGGATTTATAAGAATTTACCTCTATTTCCCCTATTGGGCCCCCGCCCCTCCTAATGCCCCTGAGGTCAGAGCCAAAAATTTATAACAAGTTCGTGTTTCCCCCTCCCCCAAGGATGTTTGTGGCCAAATTTAGTTACAATCCATCGCAGAACTCTAGGACTAGTAGCGATTTAAAGGAAAGTAGCAATTTATACGGAATTAATTACAGAGACGGACGGACGACGGTCCCCTATGGAGCCCATAAGTTCCCCGCCCCTCCTGCCCCCGGAGGAGCCAGAGCCAAAAGTTTATACATCAAACAAGAGTCTTTCCCTTCCCCAGTATCAAGTATGGTTTGTGGCCCAGTAATTTGGATACAATTCATGCAGAACTCTATGACAAGTAGCAATTTAAAGGAAATTACCTCTCTAATCCTCCTATTGTATTGTAAGATACTAACCATGTATTCTCTATGAATACAGCATATAAAAGTTTTATAAACCTATATATGGTGAAATGGAAAAAAAACTTCCGAAAGTGCAATCAAATTGTCACAAGAAAGTCAACAACATGTTAACAAAAAGAAAAACCATATTGGAACAGTGATTTAAAGAGACTATGGCAGATAAGGTGTGATAGTGAATGCGAATGGCTCAACAAGAAAACATGTTCAAATCGTCTAAGAAAACAACTTCACGCAACATATATAAACGACAGGAAAACATTTGACCGGGCGAAAAACTATCAGATCTAAGCAAAAATACGCCCAAATATTTCTGGAACAAGAGGCCCAGAGGGCCTGTATCGCTCACTGGTTTGTAATGCCAAGTAATGCTCTGAATACAGCTTCATTGTTTCTTTTCTGAAGGAATTTTAATATTAACAATTAAGTCCCCTATTGGGCCCCACCCCTCCTGCCCCCAGGGGGTCAGAGCCAAAGTTTTGTTCTCCTTCCCCCAAGGATTTTTTATGGCCAAATTTGGTCACAATCCAAGCAAAACTCTAAGACAAGTAGCGATTTATAGGATTTACCTTTATTTCCCCTATTGGGCCCCAACCGTCCTGCTCCCGGGGGGCCAGAGCCAAAATTTATACAAGTTCTGTTCCCCTTCCCCCAAGGATGTTTGTGGCCAAATTTGGTTACATTCCATGCAGAACTCTATGACTAGTAGCGATTTAAAGGATTTACCTTTATTTCCTCTATTGGGCCCCCCCCTCCTGCCCCCGGAGGGTCAGAGCCAAAATTTATACAAGTTCTGTTCTCCTACCCCCAAGGATGTTTATGGCCAAATTTGGTTACATTCCATGCAGAACTCTATGACTAGTAGCCATTTAAAGGATTTACCTTTATTTCCTCTATTGGGCCCCGCCCTCTCCTGCCCCCGGGGGATCAGAGCCAAAATTTATACAAGTTCTGTTCCCCTTCCCCCAAGGATGTTTGTGGCCAAATTTGGTTACAATCCATGCAGATCTCTAGGACAAGTAGCGATTTATAGGATTTACCTCTATTTCCCCTATTGGGCCCCACCCCTCCTGCCCATGGAGGGTCAGAGCCAAAATTTATACAAGTTCTGTTCCCCTTCTCCCAAGGATGTTTGTGGCCAAATTTGGTTACAATCCATGCAGAACTCTATGACTAGTAGCGATTTAAAGGATTTACCTCTATTTCCCCTATTGGGCCCCGCCCCTCCTGCCCCCGGGGGGTCAGAGCCAAAATTTATACAAGTTCTGTTCCCCTTCCCCCAAGGATGTTTGTGGCCAAATTTGGTTACAATCCATGCAGAACTCTAGGACAAGTAGCGATTTAATAGGATTTACCTCTATTTCCCCTATTGGGCCCCGCCCCTCCTGCCCCCGGGGGCTCAGAGCCAAAATTTATACAAGTTCTGTTCCCCTTCCCCCAAGGATGTTTGTGGCCAAATTTGGTTACATTCCATTCAGAACTCTATGACTAGAAGAGATTTAAAGGATTTACCTCTATTTCCCCTATTCAGCCCTGCCCCCGGGGGGTCAGAGCCAAAATTTATACAAGTTCTGTTTCCCCTTCCCAAAGGATGCTTGTGGCCAAATTTGGTTACAATCCATGCAGAACTCTAGGACAAGTAGCGATTTATAGGATTTACCTCTATTTCCCCTATTGGGCCCCGCCCCTCCTGCCCCCGGGGGGGTCAAAGCCAAAATTTATGCAAGTTCTGTTCCCCCTCCCCCAAGGATGTTTGTGGCCAAATTTGGTTACAATCCATGTAGAACTCTATGACAAGTAGCGATTTAAAGGATTTACCTCTATTTCCCCTATTGGGCCCCGCCCCTCCTGCCCCCAGGGGGTCAGAGCCAAAATTTATACAAGTTCTGTTCCCCCTCCCCCAAGGATGTTTGTGGCTAATTTTGGTTACAATCCATGCAGAACTCTATGACTAGTAGCGATTTAAAGGATTTACCTCTATTTCCCCTATTGGGCCCCGCCCCTCCTGCCCCCGGGGGGTCAGAGCCAAAATTTATACAAGTTCTGTTCCCCCTTCCCTAAGGATGTTTGTGGCTAATTTTGGTTACAATCGATGCAGAACTCTATGACTAGTAGCGATTTAAAGGATTTACCTCTATTTCCCCTATTGGGCCCCGCCCCTCCTGTCCCGGGGGGGACAGAGCCAAAATTTATACAAGTTCTGTTCCCCCTCCCCCAAGGATGTTTGTGGTCAAATTTGGTTACAATCCATGCAGAACTCTAGGACAAGTAGCGATTTATAGGATTTACCTCTATTTCCCCTGTTGGGCCCCGCCCCTCCTGCCCCGGGGGGGACAGAGCCAAAATTTATACAAGTTCTGTTCCCCCTCCCCCAAGGATGTTTGTGGCCAAATTTGGTTACAATCCATGCAGAACTCTATGACTAGTAGCGATTTAAAGGAAATGTTGACGGACGGACGGATGACGGACGGACCGACGGACAGACGGACGGACGACGGACGCCGCGCCATGACATAAGTTCACCGGCCCTTCGGGCCAGGTGAGCTAAAAAAATCGGTCAACTAGGAATCTCCAATAATCATCAAACAAGAGGCCCAGAGGGCCTGTATCGCTCACCTGGTTTGTAATGCCAAGTAATATTCTGGATAAAGGTTCATTGTTAATTTTCTGAAGAAATTTGAATATTTACCTCTAATTCCCCTATTGGGCCCCACCATTCCTGCCCCCTGGGGGTCAGAGCCAAAATTTATACAAGCTCTGTTCCCCTTCCCCCAAGGATGTTTGTGGCCAAATTTGGTTATAATCCATGCAGAACTCTATGACTAGTAGCGATTTATAGGATTTACCTTTATTTCCCCTATTGGGCCCCGCCCCTCCTGCCCCCAGGGGGTCAGAGCCAAAATTTATACAAGTTCTGTTCCCCTTCTCCCAAGGATGTTTGTGGCCAAATTTGGTCACAATCCATGCAGAACTCTAGGACAAGTAGCGATTTATAGGATTTACCTTTATTTCCCCTATTGGGCCCCGCCCCTCCTGCCCCTGGGGGGTCAGAGCCAAAATTTATACAAGTTCTGTTCCCCTTCCCCAAAGAATGTTTGTGGCTAAATTTGGTTACAATCCATGCAGAATTCTATGACTAGTAGCGATTTATAGGATTTACCTTTATTTCCCCTATTGGGCTCCGCCCCTCCTGCCCCCAGGGGCTCAGAGCCAAAATTTATACAAGTTCTGTTCACCTTCTCCTAAGGATGTTTGTGGCCAAATTTGGTCACAATCCATGCAGAACTCTAGGACAAGTAGTGATTTATAGGATTTACCTTTATTTCCCCTATTGGGCCACGCCCAACCTACCCCCGGGGGCTCAGAGCCAAAATTTATACAAGTTCTGTTTCCCTTCCCCAAGCATGCTTGTGGCCAAATTTGGTTACAATCCATGCAGAACTCTATGACTAGTAGCGATTTATAGGATTTACCTTTATTTCCCCTATTGGGCCCCGCCCCTCCTGCCCCCGGGGGGTCAGAGCCAAATTTTATACAAGTTCTGTTCCCCTTCCCCAAAGAATGTTTGTGGCCAAATTTGGTTACAATCCATGAAGAACTCTATGACTAGTAGCGATTTATAGGATTTACCTTTATTTCCCCTATTGGGCCCCGCCCCTCCTGCCCCCAGGGGGTCAGAGCCAAAATTTATACAAGTTCTGTTCCCCTTCCCCCAAGGATGTTTGTGGCCAAATTTGGTTACAATCCATGCAGAACTCTATGACTAGTAGCGATTCATAGGATTTACCTTTATTTCCTATATTGGGCCCCGCCCCTCCTGCCCCCAGGGGGTCAGAGCCAAAATTTATACAAGTTCTGTTCCCCTTCTCCTAAGGATGTTTGTGGCCAAATTTGGTCACAATCCATGCAGAACTCTAGGACAAGTAGCGATTTATAGGATTTACCTTTATTTCCCCTATTGGGCCCCGCCCCTCCTGCCCCCGGGGGCTCAGAGCCAAAATTTATACAAGTTCTGTTCCCCTTCCCCCAAGGATGCTTGTGGCCAAATTTAATTACAATCCATGAAGAACTCTATGACTAGTAGCGATTTATAGGATTTACCTTTATTTCCCCTATTGGGCCCCGCCCCTCCTGCCCCCAGGGGGTCAGAGCCAAAATTTATACAAGTTCTGTTCCCCTTCTCCTAAGGATGTTTGTGGCCAAATTTGGTCACAATCCATGAAGAACTCTAGGACAAGTAGCGATTTATAGGATTTACCTTTATTTCCCCTATTAGGCCCCGCCCCTCCTGCCCCCGGGGGCTCAGAGCCAAAACTTATACAAGTTCTGTTCCCCTTCTCCTAAGGATGTTTGTGGCCAAATTTGGTCACAATCCATGCAGAACTCTAGGACAAGTAGCGATTTTTAGGATTTACCTTTATTTCCCCTATTGGGCCCCGCCCCTCCTGCCCCCGGGGGCTCAGAGCCAAAATTTATACAAGTTCTGTTCCCCTTCCCCCAAGGATGCTTGTGGCCAAATTTGGTTACAATCCATGCAGAACTCTATGACTAGTAGCGATATATAGGATTTACCTTTATTTCCCCTATTGGGCCCCGCCCCTCCTGCCCCCAGGGGCTTAGAGCCAAAATTTATACAAGTTCTGTTCCCCTTCCCCCAAGGATGTTTGTGGCCAAATTTGGTCACAATCCATGCAGAACTCCATGACTAGTAGCGATTTAAAGGAAATGTTGACGGACGGACGGACGGACGACGGACGCCGACGGACGGACGGACGACGGACGCCGCGCCATGGCATAAGCTCACCGGCCCTTCGGGCCAGGTGAGCTAAAAACTGTTTCCCACAAAGTTTTAGACGCGGACGGTAATGTCATCACGGACAATGAACAGATGAAGGATCTGTATTATTCTGTGGATTATCTTCGTCAGTCGCTGGGCCCAGTGCTGGATACAGACACTTCAGCTTTAAACAACCCTATTACTTTTAAGGAAGTTGAGGACTCCGTATACAGAGCTAAACTCAATAAGGCTGCAGAAATGGACGATATTCAAAGCGCTGTACTAAGAAATCCAGCCTGTATAGACATACTTCACAGGATAATATGTAATGCGTTCCGGTCAGGTTTAGTTCCGGACATATGTGGTGAGAGTATCATAGCTCCTATATTAAAAGCCGGGAAAGATCCAATGGACCCACTCAGCTACAGAGGAATTTCGTTCATATCTATTCCATGTAAGATAAACGCGGATAACTAAATCAGCAGTTATATGACTGGCTGGAAGTGAACAATATTCTTGTCGACGAGCAAAACGGTTTTAGGAAACACCGCAGATGTCTCGATCACCAATATGCCCTTTAAAACATACTCAATAATTGTAAAATACGGAAACAATCAACATTCGTCTTTTCGTGGATATGAAAAAGGCTTTCGATAATGTTAATAGAGATCTGTTATGGTTAAAACTAAAACATCTTGGAAAAGATGGAACATTTCTACAAGCAATCCAATCCCTTTATGTAAATAATGTTAGCAGGGTTAAGGTAAACGGAAAGCTTACAGAGCCATTCAAGGTTTTAAATGGACTTTAACAAGGCTGTAAAACCTCTCTGACACTTTTCTCTATCTTCATCAATGACTTGGCAAAGGACATAAATTTGCTTAGTTGTGGTGTTCCTATAGACGACACGGTAGTTTCAATACTTCTATATGCAGACGACATAGCCATTATAGCTTCGAATGAAACTTTAATGCAAAAGATGCTCGACAAACTGTCGGAATGGTTTAGTAAATGGAAATTATATATCAACAAAGACAAAACCAACGTAGTTCATTTTCGTAACCCCTCTTTGCCAGTAACACAATTCAAATTCAGATGCAGTGATGCCAACATTGACATTTGTTCTAAATACAAATATTTAGGTTTATGGTTCCAGGAACATCTAGATCTACATTACGCGGTACGCGAACTGTGTTAGTCTGCAAGTAGGGCCCTTTATGCCCTTTACTCAAAGTTTAGTCACGCGGGAGGTATGACACACTCGATTTATTCAAAACTTTTCAACTCTATAGTGGAACCAATAACTTACTTTGCGAGTGGACTATGGGGCATCAATTCATACAGAGAAGTAACTGTACTTCAAAACAAAGCTTGTCGATATTTCCTTGGAGCATCACAACTCTCTAGTAACTTGGCCACTAGAGGCGACATGGGCTGGACATCCACTACTACTAAACAGTCAGTTGAAGTTATGGATAGTGATAGAATGGTCAGTAAAATTCATGAATGGTCCAGATGTCTTCGTAATTCTTGGGATTCACGTGTACATGATTTAATAGTGAAGAATAACTTAATGGATGTATTTACAACACAGAACTCGGTTCCCTGAAAGATGGGGAAAATTAAAGAAAGATTATATAACACGGATGCCGATAGATGGCAAATTCAATTGTGGAACGACAAAGAAAATGTTAATAGTAATAAACTACGACTTTATAGAACATTTAAATATGAGCCAACAACAAGTGACTATGTAAAATGTGTTAAGTATAGAGAAAGGAGGGGCCTATTAGTATTATGGAATTTAAGATGTGGATCACTTTCTTTGGAAATCGAAAAGGGTCGGCATACCAGGCCGATAGTGCCAGTAAACGATAGGATTTGTAAACTTTGTTTATCAAACGAGGTTGAGGACGAAATCCACTTTTTAACACAATGTGAGTTTTATAATGATTTACGGTGGCCTCTTTTAGCTGATGCTCAGAAATATGTTGATTTTAATATTATGGATAATCTTAACCAATTTAAATACCTCATTGATAATTCTATGACACTTGAAAAATGTGGCTTGTAAGAAAGATTGGGAAACTAGAGAGAGAGTAATTAGAATTAATATAGGCTATAGTTAATCATTAAAGCTGTTTAGATGACCAGGACCACACATAGGGTCATTAGGACTCAAAGGGGTCAGGAGTGTGAGAAAGTGTCTGTTAGGTGTCTATGGACAATAGTGTGAGGATGCAAGGTTCATTTAGAATAATTCAGTGTACATGTAATCTTGGTCCTGAGACAGGACAGTAGGGTCATCAAAAGACTTGTGAAGTGAAATTTAGCCACACCTCCTAAAGATGTAATTAACCAATAGAATTTGAGAGATAGAAGGAGATCAGAGAGAACATGTTGACAGGGGGAGAAGGTGGTCAGTGAGAACAGGTCAGGGAGAAGAGAGCAGAACATCAGGTCAGAATGATAGAGTGACAGAGACAATGGATAGTAAGATATAATTCCCCAGGTAGTGGTGATGATGAAGGAAGTAAACGAATGAGTATGGAGTTGAAGTATGAGATAACACCTGAACTGTAATAATGATATACCAACAAAAAGTAGAATAAAACTACTAGAACTGGATTTACAGACTCAGTGTCTTCCTCCCCAGTACAACAAATATATAATCTCCATACAACCAAGATGACCATGATAATGCCAAGAACCGATCTGGTCATATTTGTTGGAGAATCCGGGTATCGTCAACAAGTACCACAACACACTTTTGACCAGTGTAGGAGAAATTTGAAGATCAAGATGAACACCAGTTAAAAGAAAATGTCACAGAGAAAAAGAAGGGGAAAGAAGAGCATGAGTACCTGAAATTGACCACCAAGGAGGAAGCAAACTTTCCTTAGTTTAAAAACAGCAGAGACAAAAGGTGAAGACCAGAAAAACAATACAACTTAAAAGGACTGCAAAGAAATTAAGGAAGAAACTAACATTCAAAATTGTGATCAATGTCAATGGACTAGACATCATTTTGGTAAAGAAGACCCTAACACAGAAGGATGTTAAGAAAATTATCAGGAAATATGGGACAATGGCCAAAACATGAAGTGCCCAAACTCACGAAAAGGAGGACGCAAGCTGTGACCATCAAAGCTCTACAACAGGAACTGGCAGTTCAAAATGGAGCAGACCGGAAATGTAAAAAAAAAAAAAAAATTGAACAGTATGGATATAAAAAAGGAACATTGTAAAAAAAAAAAAAAAAAAGACAAGACCCAATATAACAATGAGATGGAACCAGGTCGTCTTTGTGGTGTGTACAGGCATTTTGCGAGAAAATGTAGGTCCAGAAACTTTGTGTTATCAGTAATAGAAGGGTCACATTAAAGCCAGTTTAGAAAACCTGTAACATAGAAATCCAAAATCTAGATTGGCAAAGTGATAGAAATCAATGTAATTTACTAAATATTAGGACATCATTGTAAAAATAGTGGAGAAACAATAATTAAAGGATAGAATCAAACAAGGTCAAAACCGTCAGTCATTTCAAAAAGCAAAAGTAATTAGTCCCTAATCATGAATAAGAGTATACCACCAATTACTAAGGAAAAACTCTGCAAGGTCAAAACAAAAAGCTAGGAAAAGCTAAGCAAAAGGAGAAAAGAAAAAAAAAAGTAAAAGAAAACAAAATCCAGTTCTAGAAAAGTTTTTTGATTGTGAACAAGGTAAAAATCAAAAGAAGAAAAAGAAAGACTTATGTAAATGATTGTATTATTACAATTAGAGTGATACACAAATTAAAAGGCAATGCAGTAAGTGAATAGAGAAGGAATGTAGGTTGTACATTTATGTACAGTAAATAATACAGAACTTCTAAAGACTTCAGTCCTTTTCTTTTCTGATTGAGTATTATAAACTTATCTTTTTGGTAGATCATTTATGTTCTCTAGTCTAGTCGATAATAAATCAGGCCGCACTATTAGGAACTTTGGTATTATTATTATTACTTTTTTTTCTAGGAAAATGTAGATATGTGCTAGGAATATAGTTTATGGTCCATAAAGGAAAGATTACGGCAATGAGAGCCCCTAGAATGGTACATTAAGCATTAAAAACTGTACTTGATATGAATCTTTTTCTCAAGGAATACTGTAACCTAGAGGATAGGTTAGGTATTGGTAGTTGTCAGGTAGATAGCTACTTCTCATAAGCATACTGATATGCAATGGAAAGCTTTTTATAAGCAAAGAGAAATTAAGAGTTCATGCATGAACCAAATTGAGAAAAGATAAATTACTACAGTTATTGTCTCATGGGCAAGTTAAGTCTTGAGTATAGGAAGTTTATTCTTTCTAAAAGATACTTGTTATGTAGGAAACTACAAAAGAAGTTCGAGGAAAAACAGACCAATATTTGAAATTGGCTGGCATGTGATACCTTATTCATTAGACGATAAACATGTGCCTCCATGTTAGGAGGAAGTCAAAGAAAAATTTTCTATGACATAGTTTTTGTTTTTATCATTATAAGTCTACTTTGCTTAATTGTGTCATATGGAACCTACATATACTGCATGTGCAATATGCTAGTAGTCACAGAGATAATAAAATGGACAATTGAATAGAAGTGACTCAATAATACAAGTGTTGTGATTGTTTTTGAGAATGAACACAGAAACTGCAATGTGTATCAAGGAAATCCAGGAGTGTGAGAAAGTGTCTGTTATTTAGATGACCAGGACCACACATAGGGTCATTAGGACTCAAAGGGGTCAGGAGTGTGAGAAAGTGTCTGTTATTTAGATGACCAGGACCACACATAGGGTCATTAGGACTAAAGGCAGGGGTCAGGAGTGTGAGAAAGTGTCTGTTATTTAGATGACCAGGACCACACATAGGGTCATTAGGACTCAAGGGGTCAGGAGTGTGAGAAAGTGTCTGTTATTTAGATGACCAGGACCACACATAGGGTCATTAGGACTCAAAGGGGTCAGGAGTGTGAGAAAGTGTCTGTTATTTAGATGACCAGGACCACACATAGGGTCATTAGGACTCAAAGGGGTCAGGAGTGTGAGAAAGTGTCTGTTATTTAGATGACCAGGACCACACATAGGGTCATTAGGACAGGGGTCAGGAGTGTGAGAAAGTGTGTTGTTATTTAGATGACCAGGACCACACATAGGGTCATTAGGACTCAAAGGGGTCAGGAGTGTGAGAAAGTGTCTGTTATTTAGATGACCAGGACCACACATAGGGTCATTAGGACTCAAAGGGGTCAGGAGTGTGAGAAAGTGTCTGTTATTTTAGATGACCAGGACCACACATAGGGTCATTAGGACTCAAAGGGGTCAGGAGTGTGAGAAAGTGTCTGTTATTTAGATGACCAGGACCACACATAGGGTCATTAGGACTCAAAGGGGTCAGGAGTGTGTGAGAAAGTGTCTGTTATTTAGATGACCAGGACCACACATAGGGTCATTAGGACTCAAAGGGGTCAGGAGTGTGAGAAAGTGTCTGTTATTTAGATGACCAGGACCACACATAGGGTCATTAGGACTCAAAGGGGTCAGGAGTGTGAGAAAGTGTCTGTTATTTAGATGACCAGGACCACACATAGGGTCATTAGGACTCAAAGGGGTCAGGAGTGTGAGAAAGTGTCTGTTATTTAGATGACCAGGACCACACATAGGGTCATTAGGACTCAAAGGGGTCAGGAGTGTGAGAAAGTGTCTGTTATTTAGATGACCAGGACCACACATAGGGTCATTAGGACTCAAAGGGGTCAGGAGTGTGAGAAAGTGTCTGTTATTTAGATGACCAGGACCACACATAGGGTCATTAGGACTCAAAGGGGTCAGGAGGTGTGAGAAAGTGTCTGTTATTTAGATGACCAGGACCACACATAGGGTCATTAGGACTCAAAGGGGTCAGGAGTGTGAGAAAGTGTCTGTTATTTAGATGACCAGGACCACACATAGGGTCATTAGGACTCAAAGGGACATAGGGTCATTAGGACTCAAAGGGTCAGGAGTGTGAGAAAGTGTCTGTTATTTAGATGACCAGGACCACACATAGGGTCATTAGGACAGGGGTCAGGAGTGTGAGAAAGTGTCTGTTATTTAGATGACCAGGACCACACATAGGGTCATTAGGACTCAAAGGGGTCAGGAGTGTGAGAAAGTGTCTGTTATTTAGATGACACCAGGACCACACATAGGGTCATTAGGACTCAAAGGGGTCAGGAGTGTGAGAAAGTGTCTGTTATTTAGATGACCAGGACCACACATAGGGTCATTAGGACTCAAAGGGGTCAGGAGTGTGAGAAAGTGTCTGTTATTTAGATGACCAGGACCACACATAGGGTCATTAGGACTCAAAGGGGTCAGGAGTGTGAGAAAGTGTCTGTTATTTAGATGACCAGGACCACACATAGGGTCATTAGGACTCAAAGGGGTCAGGAGTGTGAGAAAGTGTCTGTTATTTAGATGACCAGGACCACACATAGGGTCATTAGGACTCAAAGGGGTCAGGAGTGTGAGAAAGTGTCTGTTATTTAGATGACCAGGACCACACATAGGGTCATTAGGACTCAAAGGGGTCAGGAGTGTGAGAAAGTGTCTGTTATTTAGATGACCAGGACCACACATAGGGTCATTAGGACTCAAAGGGGTCAGGAGTGTGAGAAAGTGTCTGTGAGGTGTCTATGGACAATAGTGTGAGGATGCAAGGTTCATTTAGAATAATTCAGTGTACATGTAATCTTGGTCCCGAGACAGGACAGTAGGGTCATCAAAAGACTTGTGAAGTGAAATGTAGCCACACCTCCTAAAGATGTAATTAACCAATAGAATTTGAGAATTTAGATAGATAAATTAATGACAGATATAATATGAATAGGAGAGAGATAGACAGAGATAGAAGGAGATCAGGAGAACATGTTGACAGGGGAAGAAGGTGGTCAGTGAGAACAGGTCAGGGAGAAGAGAGCAGAACATCAGGTCAGAATGACAGAGTGACAGAGACAATGGATAGTAAGATATAATTCCCCAGGTAGTGGTGATGATGAAGGAAGTAAACAAGCGAGTATGGAGTTGAAATATAAGATAACACCTGAACTGTAATAATGATATACCAACAAAAAGAAGAATAAAACTATTTTATGCCATGTGGAGGAGGAGAAGTAACTTTTTGTAAGTTTTAAATCCTGTAACATAACGTGGCTATATACTAACCATTTTTTATAGCATGGGACAGCCTTACCTTGTTATCTTTTAGCATGTAACATTTTAGACTATTCCGTTTTATGTAATTACATATATATAAATGTCTAAGTAAGCCATCATTGGCTGGACATGTCTTACATTTGATGTAGTATTACTTTTATGAAATGTTTTTACATGTAGGTTGTAAGATGTTTGACACTTTAATAAAACAATTGATTGATTGATTGATTGATTGATTTGTATGAATGTATGTAACTAAGTAAACTATACCAAGCATGTATTAATATACCTTTGTCAATACCTGTATTCATTAAGTCCTGCATGTCATAATAATAATTTATTTAGGCACATGTGAATGCAAATTGTTGGTATTTGTATACCATAAAGTTAAATGCACGAACCTATGACACATTTAAATATACTGGATTACCAGTCTGACGCTCAACCAATCGAGCTAAAGAGAAGTTCTCTCTAGCCGAGCAGTATATTGCGGCTAGTATTGACCAGGGTTACATACTCCTTCTCCAGGAATCAACTCGTCCTCGAGTTTCCAGGGGTCACAACGATGCCTTCGCAGGTATCGTGAAGTATCATTCCCGAGTCCCTACATGGGCGCCAATGTAACAGGGTGCAGGATTTACAATAAATTTATACCTGCCTCTGCCAGGGATCAAACTCGGGACCTCTGGATTACTAGTCTGACGCTCAACCTATCGAGCTAAAGAGAAGTTCTCTCTAGCCCAGCGATATATTGCCGCTAGTATTGACCAGGGTTACATATGCATAGATTAATCTATCTTGGCCAATACTTGTACTTTATAAAGATCTTACATGTCATATTTATTTTTTATTTTTACATACGAATGACAACAATGCTAGATATTTACTGTACATAAAATGTAATTTGTTTACTATAAAGATAAACACATGTACCTATGGTAATTCCAAGCATGGGATAATCTACATTAGTTAAAGTTGTATGGTCTGTGACTTGTTGTATTTTTGGCATTGAAAAAGTATTAAGAGTGTTCTACATATTTTTCTCCGCCTCTCTAAGTTTTAAACTTTTTAAATTTAACGACTTTTGTAAAGTTCGTATTCGCAAAGTTATTAAACAATTAAATTAAAATAATGATTTTTAACGTGTACGGTTAACGCTTAAAAATAGCTTGGAAGTATCCAAACTGTTCCGATCAATTCAGATCTGTACGGGTCTTGCCGATATTGACAACGTGAAAACGGTTCAGGAGGTTCTAATCAATACGGGTATCACTGATGTCGGTCACGTGATGCAACTCGTTTTTCCAATATTACCCGAAAATTTGAAATATGGCATTGACTATACATGGCATTGACTGTGGCGGTTCTTTCAAAACGTGTGATATTTCATGCAACATTTGCCGCTATGTTAATAATATTTTGGTGCTTTCATGGATCTGAACCATCATATATATTCACACATTGTATGTTTTATGAGAGTTTGTGATGGTGAAAATTACAAGAAACACAACTTTAACTGTACTCTTTAAAGGTCCTAAGTTTATTTTAAGTTTATTTTTGTTTATTTGTGATTATAATGAATACAAGTACATAAACTTGTTGTAATTTGTGTATAATAAAGTCAAATACAATGTTCCTATTGCACCTTTACTGGAATTTGTCAATATTTCTTGTATTATGTTTCGTAAGGAATGTAGAACAATACATTTATATCATATTTTTGGTTATGTAACAGAATAGCCTCACTGAATTGTCCATTTAAAAAAAATAAGAACAGCTTGAATTTTTGGTGGGAACATTCTGGTATGTAAGTACATGTTAATGTAGAAACAGTAAGACTACAATTTGCTTTGAATATATTGAAATGCACTTTATTCATCAATGTGTATATTAACAACTTATTCAGAGCTACATATATGCGTTTTGACAATTGTGTTAGTTAAAATACTTATCTAATTTGCGTGATGCAGGTGGCCCGTGAGCCTCAATGGTTATGTGCCTAATGGCACAAAACAACACAATCAGTAAGTGGCTAACAATTAAGATAATACATTAAGGAACTTCTTAGTTAAAGCTTTCCGATATACAGTTACATGATCGTAAAACATACCAAAAACAGCATGCACACACTGCACAGACATTGCGCACACATTGTCCACCCAATTGTGCCACATGGTTCACACACCATACATTGGGTTGATTAGTATCATCAAATCATTAGCTGACGGAATATCTTATCACGTAAATAGAAAATACAGTAAAGTGTCGGTTTCATTTCACATAATATATTGCTTGCTTTAAATAATTGTTGCCTAAATACATACTTGTACGATGATAAATGTTTGGAAGTGGAGAAGTACATTGTATACATAAGATCACAAAAATAAACAGTTTAGCTTCTCCCAAGTGCTGTTACTCATGGCTCTAGCCGTTCTTCAGGGTATTTCCCTGAAGAACGTCAAGAGCCGTGAAAGCGCTTGGGAGAAGCTAAACTGTTTATTGTTGAGATTTAAAAAATATTTGTTAACCATTATAAGGACATGCTACATTTTTACTTATATATATACATATACAAGTACATTATATGCAGGCATAGTATACTGTACGGACAAAAGTTTCACTGTTTGTCTACATGATGTGTTGTAAACTTTTAATAAAACCCAACTAAAACATGCATATACTCAACTAAATAATATATTGATTTCTTATTATAGAGTTGTGTGACCGCACAGTGTACATGAGCACATCGGAGAACAAAAGGCCCATGGGCCTTAACGGTCACATGAGTTCGTATATAAACAATAAAACAAGGACATATAAACACTACATATTCCCAGCAGGCTCTTCAAATCAGTCAATAATTATATCAATTTGACCTTTTGATCTTTAAAGAGTATTTGATTCTATTACATCTACAATGTCTTACATTTCCTATGAAAAGTGAGCAAATAATACTTATAAATGTGTTTTCCTTATATAAACTATAGTAATTTGACCCCCTCCCTAGAAAACCAAGAGATCCCAGAGGGATCTTGTTGCCCAGCTAAGAATGATCTACGTCTGACAATGGAAAGATGATCTTTCCTCTACTTTCCAAACTTTTACTACATATTACTATATATGAAATTTGAGAAATATCCTTTCAGTACTTTCTGAGATATATAACACTAACAAACTTCAATAATCAAAATCCAAGATGGCTACCTGTTGGCCAGAGACATGACAGATCAGTCCCAAAATGTAATATGCACAACTAGGGCCGCCCTAAGGGAACCTACATAGGAAATTTGAGAATGATCCCTTCAGTACCTTCTGAGAAATAGCGATAACAAATTTAACTATCAAAATCTAAGATGGCTGTCTGGCGGCCATCTTGTTGACCGATTTGTCCTAAAATGCAATATGCACAACTAGGGCCCTAGAGGAACCTACATATGTAATTTGAGAATCATTCCTTCAAAACTTTTTGAGAAATGGCGATAACAAACTTTAACTATCAAAATCAAAGATGCCTATCTGGCGTCCATCTTGATGACCGATCAGTCCCAAAATGCAATAACGCACAACTAGGGCCCTTTGGGAACCCACATATGAAATTTGAGAATGAACCCTTTATTACTTTTTGAGAAATAGCGGTAACAAACTTAAACTATCAAAATCCAAAAAGGCTGCCTTGTGGCTGTCTTGTTGACAGATTGGTCCCAAAATAACTATAAGCATAACAAGGGCCCTAGGGAAACCTACACATGAAATTTGAGAATGATTCCTTCAAAACTTTCTGAGAAATAGCGATAACAAGAATTGTTAACGGACGGATGGACAGAAGGACGGACGACGGACTAAAGGCGATCCCAGGGCCACAAGGGCCCTTCATGTCAGATGACTAACAAGAGGCTCATGGGCCTTAACAGTCATTTGACTACCTTAGCAACAGCTGTAAAGGAAATTAATTAAATATGGTGTCAGGTGGCCATTTCCAAATTGTGATCAACCCAAAATGTAATAATTTAAAACAACACTTTGTTGTGACTATGTCAGGATTAATTCAGTCAAGTTTCAGCTAAATTGCACAGGTAGAACTGTTCAAAAGGAGAAGTTCAAAATGAAAAAAGGTTACGGACGGCGGTCGGCCGACAGCGCACAACGAATGACGGCAGAGGTAAAATGATGACCAAACATGTAGGTCATCCTGACCCTTCTGGTTAAATGACCTAATAAATGCTTGTGCAACGTCACGTTTTCTTGAAATGACGTCATAATTTAATGAAGATTTAATGTAGCTTTAATCATCAATTAACTTTTGATAGTCCTTTGAACAACTGGTCCCAGGGCCTTAAGACCTTTCCATCTATGAACAAATTTGATTCTACCAAATCTGTGAATTTTGAACAGACCACTGGGGTGGGGCCATATAATTTACAATTTTGATTAGCCTTATGCTAAACTTAGAAGGTTTGTGCAAAATTCATTGAATTTGCTTTTGCAGGGTTTGAAAATTTACAGACATACAACGGATAACGAGGGAAAATAGGCAATTAGAATAGGTCACCTAAGAGAAAACAACTGTTTTCAAACATTTAGTGAAAACTCTGAACAATATCTGTTTTGTTGTCATCTAGATTCTTTCAATAATACACAAAGGAAAGACCTCTTTAAATCAATAGGAAATTGAAATGCACTTTCTTAATCTATAACAAGAAGCCCAGAGGGCCTGTATTACTCACCTGGTTTTTTTTTTAGTAATTATCACAAGACTCTGACAATTAGAACAAGAGGCCCAGAGGGCCTGTATCGCTCACCTGGTTTGTAATGCCAAGTAATGTTCTTAATAGTTCATTGTTTCTTTTCTGAAGGAATTTGAATATTTACCTCTAAATCCCCTATTGGGCCCTACTTTTTCTGATCCGAATTTATACGAATTCTGTTAACCCAAAGGATGTTTCTGGCCAAATTTGGGTGGTACAATCCATGCAGATCTCTAGGACAAGTAGCGATTTTTAGGATTTACCTCTATTTCCCTTATTGGGCCCCGCCCCTCCTGCCCCCGGGGGTCAGAGCCAAAATTTATAAAGTTCTGTTCCCCTTCCCCTAAGGATGTTTCTGGCCAAATTTGGTTACAATCCATGCAGAACTCTAGGACAAGTAGCGATTTATAGGATTTACCTCTATTTCCCCTTTTGGGCCCCGCCCCTCCTGCCCCCGGGGGGTCAGCCCCTTCATTTGTACAATTTTGAATCTCCTCCCTATAAGGATGCTACCATTGCATTATGGGTGCTATCCCATGCTTGGTTTCAGAGAAGAAGTCGTTTATATGGAAATAGCTAAATTGACCCCTTTTGGCCCCGCCCCTCAGGCCCCTGGGGGGTCAGCCCCATCATTTGTACAATTTTCAGTTAGTAGCCCATAAGGATGCTACCAGTCAAATTTTGTTGAAATCAGACCAGTGGTTATGGAGAAGAAGTCGATTGTTGACGGATGACGGACGCCGGACGCCGAACAATGGATGCCGGACGATGGACGATGGACGCCGGACGCTGCGGTATCCCATAAGCTTACCTCGGTCCTTCGGACCAGGTGAGTTAAAAAAAGATGTAATAAGTCCTTCAATCCAATATTGCACCTATAAAACAAGAGGCCCAGAGGGCCTGTATCGCTCACCTGGTTTTTTGTTAGTAATTATCACAAGACTCGGACAATTAGAAAAATAAGCAAAATTGACTCCCAAAGTTTAATTTTGAATCACAACCATACAATGATGCAATTGATACCATACAAATATGCTATGCAATACATAGGTTCAGAGACAAAGTAATTTATATGAAAGTAGTAGCCTAATTGACCTTTTTGACCTCGCATCTATTGCCGTCTAAGGCCCCGGGGGTCAGCCCTATCATTTGTACAATTTCAAATCCCAACCCTATAAGGATGCTACCATTGCATTATAAGCGCTCTTCCATTCTTAGTTGCAGAGAAGAAGTTGTTTATATGGAAATAGCTACATTAACCCCTTTTGACCCCACCCGTAATCCCATGTTAAGTTGCAGAGAAAAAGTCATTTATATGGAAATTGACCACTTTTCACCCCGCCCCTCAGGCCCCCGGGGGTCAGCCCTATCATTTGCACAATTTGGAATCCCCACCCTATAAGGATGCTACCATTGCATTATGGGTGTTTTACCATGCTTAGTTGTAGAGTCATTCTTATGGAAATAGCAAAATTGACCCCTTTTGACCCCGCCCCTCAGGCCCTCAAGGGGTCAGCCCCATCATTTGCACAATTTGGAATCCCACCCTATAAGGATGCTACCATTGCATTATGGGTGCTATACAACGCTTAGTTGCAGAGAAGAAGTCATTTATATGGAAAAAGCCAAATTGACCCCTTTTGACCCCGCCCCTCAAGCCCCCGGGGGGGTCAGCCCTATCATTTGCACAATTTTGAATCCCCACCCTCTAAGGATGCTATCATTGCATTATGGGTGCTATACCATGCTTAGTTGCAGAGAAGAAGTCATTCTTATGGAAATAGCCAAATTGGCCCCTTTTGACCCCGCCCCTCAGGTCCCCGGGAGGTCAGCCCCCATCATTTGTACAATTTTGAATCCCACCCTATAAGGATGCTACCATTGCATTATGGGTGCTATTCCATGCTTGTTGTTTGCAGAGAAGAAGTCGTTTATATGGAAATAGCCAAATTGACCCCTTTTGACCCCGCCCCTCAGGCCCCCCGGGGTCAGCCCCATCATTTGTACAATTTTGAATCCCCACCCTAAAACGATACTACCATTGCATTATGAGTGCTATCCCATGCTTGGTTTCAGAGAAGAAGTCGTTTATATGGAAATAGCCAAATTGACCCCTTTTGGCCCCGCCCCTCAGGTCCCCGGGGGATCAGCCCCATCATTTGTACAATTTTCAGTTAGTAGCCCATAAGGATGCTACCAGTCAAATTTTGTTGAAATCCGACCAGCGGTTATGGAGAAGAAGTCGATTGTTGACGGACGCCGGACGCCGGACGCTGCGGTATCCCATAAGCTCACCTCGGTCCTTCGGACCAGGTGAGCTAAAAAGATCTGATTACCTTTACTGAACCTGTTAAGCACAATGTTTGATCATATCATTAATGGATGGATTCATCCAATCCTTTGTCAAATCATCAAAATGATTATCAAAGTCTGTGAGCTGTGTGTAAGCACCTGATGTCAACAATGTAGCTGCAGTTTGCAGAGTATCGTCATCAACCGTTGAACTGAAGATTAAAAAAAACGAAACTTAGAATTAGTCCGATCATAGAATTATCAGTGCATTTTCAGACAACAAGAGGCCCATGGGCCTTAACAGTAATCTGACTAATATTATATGGCATAAATAAGTACATTCACTTCAACAAACTAGGTAGCTATTTATCCTAGTATGCTACAGGCCCAATATCAGTACTCAAGGCCTCTTAGTTATTCACAAGACTTTGTTTGAAGATATTAGCCTATTTGACCCCTGTGAATTTGAATGAAGGTCCTTTTGGGCCTTTTGGATCTGAAGAAGAAGTCGTTTAAAGATTTAAGCCAATTTGACCCCTGTGACTTTGAATGAAGGTCAAGGTCCTTCATTTGAACAAACTTGGTAGCCCTTCATCCCAGCATCCCGCTCCTGCAGGCTCAATAAGCCTAAGCCTTTTGGTTCTTGACCGGAAGTGGTTTAAAATACTTTAGCCTATGACCCCTGTGACCCTAAATGAAGGTCAAGGTCCTTTATTTGAACAAACTTAGTAACCTTTTATTCCAGCATGCCAAAGGCCCAGTATCAGGTCTCTAGGTCTCTTAGTTATTAATAAGAAGTTGTTAAAAGGATTTTAGCATTTTTGACCACTGTGACCTTGAATAAAGGTCAAGGTCACTCATTTGAACAAACTTGGTAGCCCTTCATCCCAGCATTCTATAGGCCAAATATCAGTACCCTGGGCCTTTCGTGTATTGAGAAGAAGTCGTTTGAATGGAAAGTTTACGGACAGCGGACGTTGCACAGTGCACAACGACGGACGGTGCATGATGTTAATAGGTCATTCTGAGAGATGACCTAAAAATGGGATCAATTTAAACTTAATGTTAAAACTGTCATCTTTCAATTGAATTAAAATCAATATTCATGGAACTTCATATATGGGATGAAAAGCAAATCTTATCATAGAAACAGGAAGATTAAATTTAAGTGATGGAAAAGCAAATTTTATCATAGAAACAGGAAGGCTAAATTTAAGGGATGGAAAACTAATTTTATAAAACAGGAAGACTAAACGTATCTGTTACAGTAAAAAGAAAGAAGGAATTGATATATTTTTTCTGAAGCAGAGCTAAAACAGTGCATCTGCAACTTGATAAAAGAGTCACTAACCTTTTTTCAATTTCCCTCCAAGATGTGTCTTTTAAGGAATATGTTTTGTATACCTCAGATACTGAATCAGGTGAGACCCTTTTATTGTCTATCTGAAAGTCATAAACAAACAGTGAAAGCAACAGGAATATGTATGGAGAAACTAATAATTAATTGGACTTTTAACAATCACCTGACATCTCCCTGTGAATTGATCATGAATAATTCATGAACATTGATAAATGTTTCTGGAACATTAAATGGCCTAATGTAAATAATACACAACATTTACATGCACATTTCATGAACTTGTTCACGAACAGATTCATGAATAATGGTTATAAAATCAATAGGTTCATGAAAAGGACAAGGTATAGTAAGGGCCAAACATGTTTGTATACATGTAATGGGTCAATCTAAATAGGTGGTCTTCTGTAAGGTATGAAACGATAACTTTCCAGGAAATTTAGCAGAAATGAGACCATGTTGCATGTTTATATTATCAATCACTAATATCATATTTAGTAACAACAAGTCACAAAAATAAAGTATGATTGCAAATAATTCACTAATAACAGTATGAAATATCAAAACAACAAGTAATGGCCATAGCAACAAAATTCATATAGCAACAGCACAAGTATGGAATGTTTCTACACAATTCAGATCAGAGTTAATTGAAAGGAAAGATTGACTTATTTCACGCTGTCATTTTTCAATTAAAGTGTATCACAAATATAGTATTTCTGTTTCATAACTAGAACACTACAATTAACAACTCAAATACCCCTTTTAAACAAGGTAAACCTCATAGTTTGCTGAAGAAACACATAACAAATGTGAAAGGAAGGGAATAAAGGTCTGCTCAAATATTTTAATCATGTAAAAAAAATTTCCATAAGAGTTGTATCTGCAACTAAACTCTGTGGAATGGTATATCTAATCTTCCATATCATGTAGCCATTTTGATTCAAATCATATTGACTTTAATTAATATATTAAGCAATGAATAATTTTATTTATTATGTCATAACAAATTGTTAATAAGTCCAAAAATGGAAAATGTGTCCACAACCTTTGATGCAGTGACCCCATGATCTTACCTTTGGTCAGTCAAAACCTTGGTGAGTTGACTTCTTGTTTAATTCTGAACAACTCTGCTTCATTATAAATGTTGTAACAAAATGTTCATGAGAAAATTTTTTTTTTTTGAAAGACCTTGACCTTTGACTTAGTAACCTTGGCCCCATGACCTTACCTTTGGACAGTCAACTCCTTGTTTAATTTCTGAACAACTTTGCATCATAATGTTATAACAAAATGTTTATCAGTTAAGAGCAACAACATTGTGATTTTTTTTAAATGTTAAAATCCAAGATGGCCGATTTTTTTTTTAATTTAATTTCAGCCTGAAAAATTACCAAGCAGATCTAGGATGGATGGGGAATCATAATGTAAAATATGGGGAAAACTCCACTCCCTTCCATCAATAATTGCAAAAGGAAACAAGAGGCCCCATGTGGCCATAACGGTCATACATGAGCTCATGGCACAAAAACAACAAAGTCACAGTATAAAGTATTGTGTTAACGATTAATATGAAACATCACAAGGAACTCCTGGGGGATCAGAATAAAATTTATACAAGTATCTGAAAAAGGTATTTAGAAGTTTTGTTTGAACAAACTTTTTCATCAAAATATGGTTGAAACCCATTCAAGCCAAATTAAGGAGGACTCTCAGTAGATTTTAAAGCCAAATTGCATTTCACTATATTGGGCTCCCCCCTCCGGCCCCCCGGGGGATACTATGAGCCAAAATTTATACAAGTTCTGTTCCTTTATAAGGATATGATTATCATTTAAATAAAGTTCCCCCTTCTGAATCAATTAAAACCACTTAGACCATTATTTTCATTAGATCAGATTTGAAACTATTTAAAACAGGAAATTTTTGATACCAGCGGCCATCTTGTAATTGGGGGGGTCAGGTTGAAAAATGTTTGCATGTTCCTGTTTTCAAAATTGTAAAATTGGGTTTTTCTTGGAAACTCTATGACTGAAAGCGATTTAAAACATGGATTTACCAGCAACCATCTTGGAATACCCAAAATCTTTACGAAAATATTTTGCATGTTGTTCGGCATCAATTAAAACCCCTACTAGACCAATTTTCATTGAAGATCGGTAGACTGAAACCTTATAAACAGTGGATGTGGTTTACCAGCGGCCATCTATTGGTGAATACCAAAAATCTTTACGAAAATGATTTGCATGTTATATTCGGCAAATTAAACACCCTTTAAGACCAATTTTCATTGAGATCGTTTGTGACTGACCTTGGAAACCTTAAAACAGGAAATGTGAGCCTCAGCTAAAATTAAGAAAATTTGCCCATTTGGGGCCCCCCACCTCGTTCCTAGTGGTTCATACCAGGACTCAGATTTATATTAATAAATCAAATTGTGTTTCCCCATTGGATGCTTTCAGACCAAATTATGGATTATAAATTCATCCAGAATTTTAGGTTGACAAGGCCATAGGATTTTAAAATGTTAAAATCCTTCGTTCACCCATTTTAGGGGCGCCCCATCCCGAATCCTGCAGGCCATGGGTCTCACCGACCCTTCGGGCTCAAAGCTTAAAATAAAGTTGATTGTCAATGATGTTTCACCCAAATATCAGGTCCAGGTCAATATCAAGGAAACAGTAAGGATTTTAAAGCAACTCAAATTCATAATTTAGCCTCACCTTGGGGGCCCCGCCCCTCAGCCCCCTAGGGGTTTCTACCAAAATTTACAGGTCAGATTAATTCAAGATTGACTCCCCAACAAATTGGTTTTAGCACTTTTCCCAGCCTATTTATCCAAATATCAGTAGTTTCATTTTATAACTAGCTTTAAGAAGTCATTAAAAAAGATTGCCCCGCACTTTGTTGGACCCCTCAGCCCCTAGTGGGTTGGACCACGCTCATTTATATTAACAAATATGATTGTCCATACCCAAATGACTGTTTACACCAAATATTGGATGAAATCCATCCCCCCCAAGGAGGATGAAGTGAGAGTAGGGTTATTAAAGCTAGTAAATTAAGAAAATTTGCCCTTTTGGGGCCCCACCATTCAGCCCTTCTATGGGTCGGACCAAGCTCATTTATATAAAATATGATTGTCCTTCATCAATAATGTTTGGTACACAAATATGGATGAAATTCCATCCAAGGATAAAGGGAGAAAGGTAGGATTTTTAAAGCTTTAAAATAAGAAAATTCGCCCTTTTGGGGCCCCGCCCCTTGACCCTAGGGGTCGTGACCTCTGCACATTTATATAAAAATGATTGTCCTTTCCTAATGAAGTTTCACAGCCAAATATGTGATGAAATCCATCCAGGGGCCCTAATAATAATTATAACTGAAAATATATCAGCAGTGATAGATAAAACAAAATATCTAGCAGAAAAATATACTGCGTTAATAAGGATTCTGCTATTCCAGCAACGCTTTTAAAGCCACTTACTACTATTTATTTCTTTTGATATTTCCATTAGCTCCGGACTGACACTATATAACCTAACCAAACAAAAAGGGAATTTATAAGATCATAATTCTCCTATAATTCCCGTTGGTGTCGGGATATGTTAAACATGTATTGTGACGTTGTTCTGAACGACGTCAAAACGTAATGACGCAATGCACATTTTTTGTGCTTGCATGCTACCTGAATGAGAAACCCCAATTGTTCTATATTATTTGCAACAGTAATTGTAGTTATGATTTTAAAATGTTGAGTATACTTGAGATGGGTCATATTCATTAAAATGCTTGAAGTGTACTGATGATTTTATGTTTATTTCCATGGACTTATATTTTTTACCACAAATGACATCAAGGGATCTTCTGACGTCAGAGGTACTTATGACGTCACAAGAGGCTCCACTGGGGGCAAGGTCAAGGCCATTGATTTGAACAAACTTGGTAGGCCTTCATCCCAGTATGCCCAATATAAGTACCATGGGCCTATTGGTTCTTGAGAAGAAGTCATTATGAGATTTTAGCCTATTTGACCCTGTGATTTTGAATAAAGGTCAATGTCATTCATCCCAGGATTTCACATGCCAAATACATGTATAAGGTCTCTAGGCCTCTTGGTTATTAAGAAGAGGTTGGTTGAAGATTTTCACCTATTTAACGTATCCGGCCCAATAAGCGCCCCTCCCCATTTTTGAGACCTTGATTTTAATTGCCCAGGCATAAATTTTGACCAAATACTGTATAGATTTGCATTAATTTCGTCTTATTAGCAATTTTTCATTTTTTTAAATGCCCTGGGTGCTTATTGGATTGATTATGCGGTAACCCCTGTGACCTTGAATAAAGGTCAAGGCCATTCATTTGAATAAACTTGGTAGCCCTTCATCCCAGCATGCTTTAAGTGAAATTTCAGGAATCTTTGCTTCCAAGGTTTTTAGAATAAGTTATTTAAACGGAAAAGTTGACACCGGACCGACAGAGGACAGACTCCGCACCACGGCATAAGTTCACTTGCTCTTCAGGCTAGGGCTGTGGATTGTCTAACATGTGGCGATCTGATCCGATCCACGATTCAGGGTTGACGATTCACAGATCGGACCACGAATCACCAGTTAGATAGAAGCAAAAGATTCAATTGAAGTAAAACTGTTTTTATTGATAAATCAATATATTATATTGATAAATGTTTGATTGATAATAAAAACCATTTTTAGCAGTTTTACATTCCTTATCATTAAGCAATATATAGAGTTACAGGGGAAGTACAGCAGGATTCAGTCACTGCAACTGTAAACAAGGGCCCAATGGGCCCGAATCGCTCACCTGCAATCTGGTAATTATACATGGTTCATACTTAACAAATAGAGTAAATAAGAATTTATATCATCACTAAGCACATTAGAGGCCTCTTTGCCTCTTGGTTATTAAAAAGAAGTCATTTAAAAATTTTAGCCTATTTGCCCCTGTAACCTTGAATGAAGGTCAAGGTCATTCTTTTGAACAAACTTGGTAGCCCTTGATCCCAGCATGCCACAGGCCTAATATCAGGTCCCTAGGCCTCTTGGTTATTAAGAAGAAGTCGTTTAAAGATTTTAGCCTTTTTGACCCCTGTGACCTTGAATGAAAGTCAAGGTCATTTATTTGAACAAACTTGGTAGCCCTCTATCCTAGCGTGCCAGAGGCCCAATATCAGGTTCCTATACCTCTTGGTTTTTAAAAAGAAGTCGTTTAAAGATTTTAGCCTATTTGAACCCTGTGACCTTGAATGAAGGTCAAGGTCATTCATTTGAACAAACTTGGTAGCCCTTGATTCAAGCATGCCTCAGGCCCAATATCAGGTCCCTAGGCTGTTTGGTTATTAAGAAGTCGTTGAAAGATTTTAGCGTATTAGACCCCTGTGACCTTGAATGAAGGTCAAGGTCATTCATTGGAACAAACTTGGTATCCCTCTATCCCAGCATGTTACATGCCAAATATCGGGTCTCTAGGCCTCTTGGTTATTTAGAAGAAGTCTGTTAAAGATTTTCACCTATTTGACCCCTGTGACCTTGAATGAAGGTCAAGGTCATTCATTTGAACAAACTTGTTAGCCCTTCATCCCAGCATGCTATAACTCAAATTTCAGGTCTCTAGATCTCCAAGTTTTGGAGAAGAAGTTGTTTGAATGGAAAAGTTGACGCAGGATGCCCGGACAGACGGACGGCTGGACGGCCGGACGACGGACGGCCGACGGACGCTGCACCATAGCATAAGCTCACTTGCCCTTCGGGCAGGTGAGCTAAAACAAGAGGCCCAGAGGGCCTGTATCGCTCACCTGGTTGGTAATGCCAAGTAATGTTCTGAATACAAGTTCATTGTTTATTTTCTGAAGGAATTTGAATATTAACCTCTAATTCCCCTATTGGGCCCAACTTTTTCTGCTCAAGGGGGTCAAAGCCAAAATTTATACGAATTCTGTTAACCCCAAGGATGTTTCTGGCCAAATATGGTTACAATCCATGCAGAACAAGTAGCGATTTTTACGATTTACCTCTATTTCCCTTATCGGGCCCCGCCCCTCCTGCCCCCAGGGGGTCAGAGCCAAAATTTATACAAGTTCTGGTCCCCTTCCTCCAAGGATGTTTCCCAGGCCAAATTTGGTTTCAATCCATGCAGAACTCTAGGACAAGTAGCGATTTATAGAATTTACCTCTATTTCCCCTATTGGGCCCCGCCCCTCCTGCGCCCCGAGGGTCAGAGCCAAAATTTATACAAGTTCTGGTCCCCTTCCCCCAAGGATGTTTCTGGCCAAATTTGGTTACAATCCATGCAGAACTCTAGGACAAGTAGCGATTTATAGGATTTACCTCTATTTCCCCTATTGGGCCCCGCCCCTCCTGCCCCCGTGGGGGTCAGAGCCAAAATTTATACAAGTTCTGTTCCCCTTCCCCCAAGGATGTTTCTGGCCAAATTTGGTTACAATCCATGCAGAACTCTAGGACAAGTAGCGATTTATAGAATTTACCTCTATTTCCCCTATTGGGCCCCCCCCCTCCTGCCCCCTTGGGGTCAGAGCCAAAATTTATACAGGTTCTGTTCCCCTTCCCCCAAGGATGTTTCTGGCCAAATTTGGTTACAATCCATGCAGAACTCTAGGACAAATAGCGATTTATAGGAATTACCTCTATTTCCCCTATTGGGCCCCGCCCCCCTCCTGCCCCCCGAGGGTCAGAGCCAAAATTTATAGTCTGGTCCCCCTTCCCCCAAGGATTGTTTCTTGGCCAAATTTGGTTACAATCCATGCAGAACTCTAGGACAAGTAGCGATTTATAGGATTTACCTCTATTTCCCCTATTGGGCCCCGCCCCTCCTGCCCCCTTGGGGTCAGAGCCAAAATTTATACAAGTTCTGTTCCCCTTCCCCCAAGGATAATTCTGGCTAAAATTTGGTTACAATCCATGCAGAACTCTAGGACAAGTAGCGATTTATAGGATTTACCTCTATTTCCCCTATTGGGCCCCGCCCCTCCTGCCCCCGGGGGGTCAGAGCCAAAATTTATACAGGTTCTGTTCCCCTTCCCCAAAGGTTGTTTCTGGCCAAATTTGGTTACAATCCATGCAGAACTCTAGGACAAGTAGCGATTTATAGGATTTACCTCTATTTCCCTATTGGACCCCGCCCCTCCTGCCCCCGGGGGGTCAGAGCCAAAATTTATACAAGTTCTGTTCCCCTTCCCCCAAGGATGTTTGTGGCCAAATTTGGTTACAATCCATGCAGAACTCTAGGACAAGTAGCGATTTATAGGATTTATCTCCATTTCCCCTATTGGGCCCCGCCCCTCCTGCCCCCGAGGGGTCAGAGCCAAAATTTATACAAGTTCTGTTCCCCTTCCCCCAAGGATGTTTGTGGCCAAATTTGGTTACAATCCATGCAGAACTCTAGGACAAATAGCGATTTATAGGATTTACCTCTATTTCCCCTATTGGGCCCCGCCCCTCCTGCCCCCGGGGGGTCAGAGCCAAAATTTATACAAGTTCTGTTCCCCTTCCCCCAAGGATGTTTGTGGCCAAATTTGATTACAATCCATGCAGAACTCTAGGACAAGTAGCGATTTATAGGATTTACCTCTATTTCCCCTATTGGGCCCCGCCCCTCCTGCCCCCGGGGGGTCAGAGCCAAAATTTATACAAGTTCTGTTCCCCTTCCCCCAAGGATGTTTGTGGCCAAATTTGGTTACAATCCATGCAGAACTCTAGGACAAGTAGCGATTTATAGGATTTACCTCTATTTCCCCTATTGGGCCCCGCCCCTCCTGCCCCCGGGGGGTCAGAGCCAAAATTTATACAAGTTCTGTTCCCCTTCCCTCAAGGATGTGCCTGGCCAAATTTGGTTACAATCCATGCAGAACTCTAGGACAAGTAGCGATTTATAGAATTTACCTCTATTTCCCCTATTGGGCCCCGCCCCTCCTGCCCCCGGGGGGTCAGAGCCAAAATTTATACAAGTTCTGTTCTCCTTCCCCCAAGGATGTTTGTGGCCAAATTTGGTTACAATCCATCCAGAACTCTATGACTAGTAGCAATTTAAAGGAAATCTTGACGGACGGATGGACGGACGGACGGACGCCGGACGCCGCGCCATGACATAAGCTCACCGGCCCTTCGGGCCAGGTGAGCTAAAAATCAAATCATTTGAATTTTGAAATGACGCATCTCAAAAATACTACTGCACATCAATTATGGCATGAATCAAAAGTCAAACCATCTGTGAACTGGTACACTGTATATAAATTATCATGGTAAGGCATAAATCACCATATCAAAACATTTTCACTGTTATTTTTTTTTGGGTCAAATACAGAAAAACATTGAGATTAAGAAAACAAGAGGCCCAGAGGGCCTGTATCGCTCACCTGGTTTGTAATGCCAAGTAATGTTCTGAATACAGGTTCATTGTTTCTTTTCTGAAGGAATTTGAATATTTACCTCTAAATTCCCTATTGGGCCCCACCCCTCCTGCCCCCAGGGGGTCAGAGCCAAAATTTATACAAGTTCTGTTCCCCTTCCCCCAAGGATGTTTGTGGCCAAATTTGGTTACAATCCATGTAGAACTCTAGGACAAGTAGCGATTTATAGGATTTACCTCTATTTCCCCTATTGGGCCCCGCCCCTCCTGCCCCCGGGGGGTCAGAGCCGAAATTTATACAAGTTCTGTTCCCCTTCCCCCAAGGATGTTTGTGGCCAAATTTGGTTACAATCCATGCAGAACTCTAGGACAAGTAGCGATTTATAGGATTTACCTCTATTTCCCCTATTGGGCCCCGCCCCTCCTGCCCCCGGGGGGTCAGAGCCAAAATTTATACAAGTTCTGTTCCCCTTCCCCCAAGGATGTTTGTGGCCAAATTTGGTTACAATCCATGCAGAACTCTAGGACAAGTAGCGATTTATAGGATTTACCTCTATTTCCCCTATTGGGCCCCGCCCCTCCTGCCCCTGGGGGGTCAGAGCCAAAAATTTATACAAGTTCTGTTTTCCCCTTCCCCCAAGGATGTTTGCTGGCCAAATTTGGTTACAATCCATGCAGAACTCTAGGACAAGTAGCGATTTATAGGATTTACCTCTATTTCCCCTATTGGGCCCCGCCCCTCCTGCCCCCGTGGGGGTCAGAGCCAAAATTTATACAAGTTCTGTTCCCCTTCCCCCAAGGATGTTTCTGGCCAAATTTGGTTACAATCCATGCAGAACTCTAGGACAAGTAGCGATTTATAGGATTTACCTCTATTTCCCCTATTGGGCCCCGCCCCTCCTGCCCCCGGGGGGTCAGAGCCAAAATTTATACAAGTTCTGTTCCCCTTCCCCCAAGGATGTTTGTGGCCAAATTTGTTTACAATCCATGCAGAACTCTAGGACAAGTAGCGATTCATAGAATTTACCTCTATTTCCCCTATTGGGCCCCGCCCCTCCTGCCCCCGGGGGGTCAGAGCCAAAATTTATACAAGTTCTGTTCCCCTTCCCCCAAGGATGTTTCTGGCCAAATTTGGTTACAATCCATGCAAAACTCTAGGACAAGTAGCGATTTATAGGATTTACCTCTATTTCCCCTATTGGGCCCCGCCCCTCCTGCCCCCCGAGGGTCAGAGCCAAAATTTATACAAGTCTGGTCCCCTTCCCCCAAGGATGTTTCTGGCCAAATTTGGTTACAATCCATGCAGAACTCTAGGACAAGTAGCGATTTATAGGATTTACCTCTATTTCCCCTATTGGGCCCCGCCCCTCCTGCCCCCTTGGGGTCAGAGCCAAAATTTATACAAGTTCTGTTCCCCTTCCCCCAAGGATGTTTCTGGCCAAATTTGGTTACAATCCATGCAGAAACTCTAGGACAAGTAGCGATTTATAGGATTTACCTCTATTTCCCCTATTGGGCCCCGCCCCTCCTGCCCCCGGGGGGTCAGAGCCAAAATTTATACAAGTTCTGTTCCCCTTCCCCAAAGGTTGTTTCTGGCCAAATTTGGTTACAATCCATGCAGAACTCTAGGACAAGTAGCGATTTATAGGATTTACCTCTATTTTTCCCTATTGGGCCCTGCCCCTCCTGCCCCCAAGGGGTCAGAGCCAAAATTTATACAAGTTCTGTTCCCCTTCCCCCAAGGATGTGCCTGGCCAAATTTGGTTACAATCCATGCAGAACTCTAGGACAAGTAGCGATTTATAGGATTTACCTCCATTTCCCCTATTGGGCCCCGCCCCTCCTGCCCCCGAGGGGTCAGAGCCAAAATTTATACAAGTTCTGTTCCCCTTCCCCCAAGGATGTTTCTGGCCAAATTTGGTTACAATCCATGCAGAACTCTAGGACAAATAGCGATTTATAGGATTTACCTCTATTTCCCCTATTGGGCCCTGCCCCTCCTGCCCCCGAGGGGTCAGAGCCAAAATTTATACAAGTTCTGTTTCCCCTTCCCCCAAGGATGTTTCTGGCCAAATTTGGTTACAATCCATGCAGAACTCTAGGACAAGTAGCGATTTATAGGATTTACCTCTATTTCCCCTATTGGGCCCCGCCCCTCCTGCCCCCCGAGGGTCAGAGCCAAAATTTATACAAGTCTGGTCCCCTTCCCCCAAGGATGTTTCTGGCCAAATTTGGTTACAATCCATGCAGAACTCTAGGACAAGTAGCGATTTATAGGATTTACCTCTATTTCCCCTATTGGGCCCCGCCCCTCCTGCCCCCGAGGGGTCAGAGCCAAAATTTATACAAGTTCTGTTCCCCTTCCCCCAAGGATGTGCCTGGCCAAATTTGGTTACAATCCATGCAGAACTCTAGGACAAGTAGCGATTTATAGGATTTACCTCCATTTCCCCTATTGGCCCCCGCCCCTCCTGCCCCCGAGGGGTCAGAGCCAAAATTTATACCAGTTCTGTTCCCCTTCCCCCAAGGATGTTTCTGGCCAAATTTGGTTACAATCCATGCAGAACTCTAGGACAAATAGCGATTTATAGGATTTACCTCTATTTCCCCTATTGGGCCCCACCCCTCCTGCCCCCGAGGGGTCAGAGCCAAAGTTTATACAAGTTCTGTTCCCCTTCCCCCAAGGATGTTTCTGGCCAAATTTGGTTACAATCCATGCAGAACTCTAGGACAAGTAGCGATTTATAGAATTTACCTCTATTTCCCCTATTGGGCCCCCGCCCCTCCTGCCCCCGGGGGGTCAGAGCCAAAATTTATACAAGTTCTGTTCTCCTTCCCCCAAGGAATTTTGTGGCCAAATTTGGTTACAATCCATCCAGAACTCTATGACTAGTAGCAATTTAAAGGAAATGTTGACGGACGGACGGACGGACGACGGACGACGGACGCCGGACGCCGCGCCATGACATAAGCTCACCGGCCCTTCAGGCCAGGTGAGCTAAAAATCAAATCATTTGAATTTTGAAATGACGCATCTCAAAAATACTACTGCACATCAATTATGGCATGAATCAAAAGTCAAACCATCTGTGAACTGGTACACTGTATATAAATTATCATGGTAAGGCATAAATCACCATATCAAAACATTTTCACTGTTATTTTTTTTTGGGTCAAATACAGAAAAACATTGAGATTAAGAAAACAAGAGGCCCAGAGGGCCTGTATCGCTCACCTGGTTTGTAATGCCAAGTAATGTTCTGAATACAGGTTCATTGTTTCTTTTCTGAAGGAATTTGAATATTTACCTCTAAATTCCCTATTGGGCCCCACCCCTCCTGCCCCTAGGGGGTCAGAGCCAAAATTTATACAAGTTCTGTTCCCCTTCCCCAAAGGATGTTTGTGGCCAAATTTGGTTACAATCCATGTAGAACTCTAGGACAAGTAGCGATTTATAGGATTTACCTCTATTTCCCCTATTGGGCCCCGGCCCTCCTGCCCCGGGGGGGTCAGAGCCGAAATTTATACAAGTTCTGTTCCCCTTCACCAAAGGATGTTTGTGGCCAAATTTGGTTACAATCCATGCAGAACTCTAGGACAAGTAGCGATTTATAGGATTTACCTCTATTTCCCCTATTGGACCCCGCCCCTCCTGCCCCCGGGGGGTCAGAGCCAAAACTGTTCCCCTTCCCCAAAGGTTGTTTGTGGCCAAATTTGGTTACAATCCATGCAGAACTCTAGGACAAGTAGCGATTTATAGGATTTACCTCTATTTCCCTATTGGGCCCCGCCCCTCCTGCCCCCGGGGGGTCAGAGCCAAAATTTATACCAGTTCTGTTCCCCTTCCCCCAAGGATGTTTGTGGCCAAATTTGGTTACAATCCATGCAGAACTCTAGGACAAATAGCGATTTATAGGATTTACCTCTATTTCCCCTATTGGGCCCCGCCCCTCCTGCCCCCGGGGGGTCAGAGCCAAAATTTATACAAGTTCTGTTCCCCTTCCCCCAAGGATGTTTCTGGCCAAATTTGGTTACAATCCATGCAGAACTCTAGGACAAGTAGCGATTTATAGAATTTACCTCTATTTCCCCTATTGGGCCCCGCCCCTCCTGCCCCCGGGGGGTCAGAGCCAAAATTTATACAAGTTCTGTTCCCCTTCCCCCAAGGATGTTTGTGGCCAAATTTGGTTACAATCCATGCAGAACTCTATGACTAGTAGCAATTTAAAGGAAATGTTGACGGACGGACCGGACGCCAGACGCCGCGCCATTACATAAGCTCACCGGCCCTTCGGGCCAGGTGAGCTAAAAATCAAATCATTTGAATTTTGAAATGACGCATCTCAAAAATACTACTGCACACCAATTATGGCATGAATCAAAAGTCAAACCATCTGTGAACTGGTACACTGTATATAAATTATCATGGTAAGGCATAAATCACCATATCAAAACATTTTCAGTTATTTTTTTTTTTGGGTCAAATACAGAAAAACATTGAGATTAAGAAAACAAGAGGCCCAGAGGGCCTGTATCGCTCACCTGGTTTGTAATGCCAAGTAATGTTCTGAATACAGGTTCATTGTTTCTTTTCTGAAGGAATTTGAATATTTACCTCTTATTTCCCTATTGGGCCCCACCCCTCCTGCCCCCGGGGGGTCAGAGCCAAAATTTATACAAGTTCTGTTCCCCTTCCCCCAAGGATGTTTGTGGCCAAATTTGGTTACAATCCATGCAGAACTCTAGGACAAGTAGCGATTTATAGGATTTACCTCTATTTCCCCTATTGGACCCCGCCCCTCCTGCCCCCGGGGGGTCAGAGCCAAAATTTATACAAGTTCTGTTCCCCTTCCCCCATGGATTTTTGTGGCCAAATTTGGTTACAATCCATGCTGAACTCTAGGACAAGTAGCGATTTATAGGATTTACCTCTATTTCCCCTATTGGACCCCGCCCCTCCTGCCCCCGTGGGGTCAGAGCCAAAATTTATACAAGTTCTGTTCCCCTTCCCCCAAGGATGTTTGTGGCCAACTTTGGTTACAATCCATGCTGAACTCTAGGACAAGTAGCGATTTATAGGATTTACCTCTATTTCCCCTATTGGGCCCCGCTCCTCCTGCCCCAGGGGGGTCAGAGCCAAAATTTATACAAGTTCTGTTCCCCTTCACCCAAGGATGTTTATGGCCAAATTTAGTCACAATCCATGCGGAACTCTATGACTAGTAGCGATTTAAATTAAATGTTGACGGACGGACGACGGACGCCGCGCCATGACATAAGCTCACCGGCCCTTTGGGCCAGGTGAGCTAAAAATGTTTAAATCTGTAAGAGTAGTTACAATATAATTTGGTTTTAGGCCTATAAATTTTATTTTTAATCAGGTTATTTATGATTTTGACTCATAATTAGCCTAGTTACTTTCGTTTTTCACATTGGGTTCACATTTACAGTACTCAGTAGCCTAATACAATATATTCGTATTTTTACATATTTCCGACCCGTAATGAAAACGAAATCAATTATAATCTTTTACATCTCTAGAATTCAATAGTTATGTTTTATCATTATTATTATTATTAAGGATTATAATCTTTTACATCTCTAGAAATCAACAAAATTGCATCGAAGCGTGGATACGAAAATAACATGTTGCTAGCTTTACTTCAAGCAGCTCTTGTGTACTTCCGGTCTACTTCAAAGTGAAAACATCGATGATATTCAGATTTTATTGTACATTCCTTCACATTTTTGAGCTATGACAGCATTAAAGAAGGTATTGTTTTTAGCTCACCTAGCCCGAAGGGCCGGTGAGCTTATGCCATGGCGCGGCGTCCGTCGTCCGTCCGTCCGTCCGTTTGTCTGTCCGTCAACATTTCCTTTAAATCGCTACTAGTCATAGAGTTCAGCATGGATTGTGACCAAATTTGGCCACAAACTTCCTTGGGGGATGGGGAACAGAACTTGTATAAATTTTGGCTCTGAGCCCCTGGGGGCAGGAGGGGCGGGGCCCAATAGGGGAAATAAAGGTAAATCCTATAAATCGCTACTAGTCATAGAGTTCTGCATGGATTGTAACCAAATTTGGCCACAAGCATCCTTGGGGGAAGGGGAACAGAACTTGTATAAATTTTGGCTCTGAGCCCCCGGGGGCAGGAGGGGCGGGGCCCAATAGGGGAAATAAAGGTAAATCCTATAAATCGCTACTTGTCCTAGAGTTCTGCATGGATTGTGACCAAATTTGGCCACAAACATCCTTAGGAGAAGGGGAACAGAACTTGTATAAATTTTGGCTCTGACCCCCTGGGGGCAGGAGGGGCGGGGCCCAATATAGGAAATAAAGGTAAATCCTTACTAGTCATAGAGTTCTTCATGGATTGTAACCAAATTTGGCCACAAACATTCTTTGGGGAAGGGGAACAGAACTTGTATAAAATTTGGCTCTGACCCCCCGGGGGCAGGAGGGGCGGGGCCCAATAGGGGAAATAAAGGTAAATCCTATAAATCGCTACTTGTCCTAGAGTTCTGCATGGATTGTGACCAAATTTGGCCACAAACATCCTTAGGAGAAGGTGAACAGAACTTGTATAAATTTTGGCTCTGACCCCCCGGGGGCAGGAGGGGCGGGGCCCAATAGGGGAAATAAAGGTAAATCCTATAAATCGCTACTAGTCATAGAGTTCTGCATGGATTATAACCAAATTTGGCCACAAACATCCTTGGGGGAAGGGGAACAGAGCTTGTATAAATTTTGGCTCTGACCCCCAGGGGGCAGGAATGGTGGGGCCCAATAGGGGAATTAGAGGTAAATATTCAAATTTCTTCAGAAAATAAACAATGAACCTGTATCCAGAATATTACTTGGCATTACAAACCAGGTGAGCGATACAGGCCCTCTGGGCCTCTTGTTTGCTTTTGAAAGATCGCAATCCACAAATATCAGGAGTAACGAATATTCGTATCCGATCTTTCTCAATAATTCATGAATACTCGAGTACTCGGATACTCGTTACAGCCCTACTTCAGGCAAAAGTGAAGGGGTCAGTTGAATCTTTAAACTTTGATTTTTGTTATAGATGATATTGCTTTTGAGTTATTTTTGTAAATGACAGGTTGCAAAATTAATATACTTTCAATAATTAAATTCAATATAAATATTGAAAAATAATTTTTAAAAAAATGCCAAAAAAATAGTGATCGCATGGCAATTGGATCCTTTCACCTCTGAAAATCTGAAAATGGATATTTCATTAACAAGAGATCCCAGAGGGATCTTAGCACCCACCAAAGATTGATCTATGCCTGACAATTGACAGATCGATCTTTTCTCTACTTTTCAAACTTCAAGTATCAAAACGCAATATGTGCAACTAGATCTTATGGTGAACCTACATATATAATTTGAGAACGATCCCTTCAGTGTTTTTTGAGAAATAGCAATAACAAACTTTAACTATCAAAATCCAAGATGGCTGCCTGGTGGCCATCTTGTTGACCAATCGGTTCCAAAACGCAATATGCACAACTAGGGCCCTTGGTGAGCTAAAAATTAAAGAAAAAAAATAATTTGATCGCTCCCTCTTCTTTTATCAGTTAACAAAGAACAACTGATTTATTTGGTGTGACCTTATGATAAATTATTATGAATTTGTATTAAGTGGGTTAACATTTGTACAACAAATGATTCAAATACAAGTGAGACTTTGGACAGGGATATGCCTGTACAATTGTTTTATTGAAAATTGTTCATCCCCTGTGGGTGGAATACCTGTGTATGTGCATAATTGGAGTACATGTCTTGAGACACAGCAGTGATAGATTATCGAAACATATCTAAAGGTCAAGATTAATCACAGGTCTGAAACCAACACAAAGACCAGGGACAATAATCTAGTTTATTGATGTTATTTAATTATGTTTACCGAAAGTACATCATAAATGATATTACATAATACATTAATAGTATTCTTCTGAATCTCCCTACAATGCTGCATGTAATTACGGGATCTATACACTATTCTAGTAACTATAAACTACAGGTATAAGGATATATATCAATTAAGTAAGAAACAATTAACATTAAAATATTGGGGATGGTAGCTAAGGGTTGACCAAAAATTATCATTCTATAACTAGCAAGCCATTATGAATAAACGCCTGTTTGCCATGCACGCCTGCTGCTATAGTGATCCTGTTGTCTTAAGATTGACCCTGAGTCCAAAACTGCACTTAGTACAACAGGATTTAATTGGTCAGTGTAGTGAATGACCACAACATTGATAGGCTCTTTACCACTGTCACTCAAGTGTCATACCCCCCTCAACATACAAAACACAGATCAAAAATGTTTCCTGTGGTCAGTCCTTGCGGATATACATTCTGTTGCAAGAGACGAGATTCCTGGTCAAGTTTCTGTTCAGTATGAGGGCGAGTTGTTCAGTATGAGGGCGAGTTGTTCAGTATGAGGGCGAGTTGTTCAGTATGAGGGCGAGTTGTTCAGTATGAGGGCGAGTTGTTCAGTATGAGGGCGAGTTGTTCAGTATGAGGGCGAGTTGAACTGGAGTGACATAGACTTTCCGGTGCCTTTGTCCCATATTTCAAAGTTTGAAAGGCAAAATGACATTCCCATCAATGTGTCAATGTGGTAATAACCATCGTCTCAAAGTGCAAAGGCCCCTGATACAATCTCCCTTCCCTGCCATCCCCTAGGGAGCCAGGGGGTATCTCCCTTCCCTGCCATCCCCTAGGGAGCCAGGGGGTAGAAATAAAGTGGGTGGTACACACACCACACTGATAGCTTATGTTATAAAATATAACATATTAAAACATTAATACTTTCATTCACAAATTAGTTTTGGCATGATTTGGGTTTGAAACAACACAAAAAGTACCCAGTGGACTCGGAAATCATTATGTTCTTTACTAAATGGGTAATAAATACAAGAATATTGAATGCAATTTGCAGGGGATTTCAATTACGTTCTGGTTTTTGTATTATACAAGTTTGTATTAAGTGGGTTGGACTGTACTTGTACCAAATATTTTTAACACTTACCATAAATATATAGGGTTCTTGGCAATTCTCACTTATTTTTTTCCCCATAACTCTTGCAATACAATTCAATCTGTGGAAGAAAAAATCATGATCACTTATAATGTACTGTTGTGTGATTGCAAAACAGCGTGAGAACACCGCACAGACATTGTCCGCCAAACTGTGCAATGTGCGATACAAACTTATCGCACACCGCACATTTAGGTTGATTAATTTTACGAAAAACTTTAACTGGACATGGAATGTCTTATCGTAATTAAAACGAGAAAATAGAGAACCCATTAAATTGCCCCGTTATTAATTCTTGTTTTATTTCACAGAACGTATTGCTTGTATTAGTAATTGTTGTTTAACTACATAGTACATGTACAGTACGGTGATAAATGTATATATAAACATACATAAATGTAAGCAAACTGTTTTGCACAGACAAACATTTGTCTACATTTTGTAAACTTTGAATAAATCCCAACAAAAATGTGCTTATATCCAACTAGAATAGTTTAAGAGATGTTTTAAGTTCACGAACAGTGTACACACATTTAATACAAGTACATGACTTTGTGTAGCTACAGTTGAGTGTAAGCTAACCTTTACACCTAGTGCACTTGTAGTACACTACGTTAAACTTGTAGTGGACTTCATTTAAGCTACAGATAAACTAGTAGTGCACTACACCCAGATAGACGATCGAGACCAACACTCCCATACAGGTAATGGGCAGTACCCAAGGATACCTGTGATTTTCAGAAGGATACCTGTGATTTTCAGCTACAGTATCTGAACTGTTTAATGTTCCCAGCTTTACGCAAACGCAAAGCAAAAAATTCACCAGTTATAGCTAACGCTGACGATTAACAAGGAAGTACTGTTATTATAATCACCGACACATTCTCAACTTCTGAAATGCAAACAAAGGTTAAGAAAACAGAGTATGTTCAGGATTAAAAATGATGTAATTTTCCAATAAAATATTACATTGATAATATTCATTTATATATAGTATTTAAAGTGAATAGTCAGGCAAAGAAAACCAGTCTAAATGGATTCATTGGCCTTCCAAAAGTTCTCATATATTAATACAACGGTCAAGTTCTGCTTACGTTTCCAGTTCTGACCATTGATATAAAGAAAAGTTGAAAGCATTGAAAGCGAGGCTGCGTAGAGATGTAACCACGGACATAGTCAGCCGGGAGGAGGTTAATAGGATTCCTATACTTTAAATTAATTTCTACGTAGGAAGACAGATTTTGACGAGAAAGTTTATTTTTCTATTCTATAAGAAATTATACTGGATACATTCACACCATTTTTACCGACTTAAGCCATCCTTGCCCGACTGTTCACTTTAAACATTTGTAGGCTTCGATACTTAAGTTTATTGGAAAAAGGAGACCACCGGTCTCCCTAAAGAAAGAAAATGAGGGCCCTGGCAAATTCATCGGGGCCAAAAATCCAGATACCGAACTAATATGAATCTGATTGGTTATTTTGTCTCAAAGAACATATTGTTCAAACAAAAGGTTTTTCCTAACAAACAAATGAAAAAATGAAACATCTATTACAGCAAAATCCTACAAATTGTATACACAGTCAAAAAATCAGTGGCCCAGTGGGCCCTCTGCAACACAAAATCAGGGGGCCCTCCAAGATTTTTAGGGGCCTCAGGTCCCCGGTCCAACATTAGTGTTGATGGGCATTGGCTGATTTGCCTATGAAAACTATATAGACACGATGAAGTCAAAGAAGACTGTACTTGATGCGAAATTTCCACTTTACACGTACGTTTACAAATTACGTGTACAACTGTATGCATTAATGGTATTATTCTAAAGTGTCATATTTATCCGATATATTAAGAAATAACAATCAAATTGTTAACAGTTTATTGAAATATTTATAATTACCATCACAATGTCATAATTTTAGTGAAGTGAGTATGCATATACCTGTACCTTAAATAGTACCATGGTATTGAATAACTGAATAAAAGATTTTCACGCATACACATTTGAAATGCAGTTTAATCAAATTTCTGTCAGTTTTGCTTGATTTTTATTATTGATAATTCAAAACTAACCATTGTAATAAGATACATTTCATAGTGTTTCCTGTATCAATCACAAATTTGCATACATGTACATGTATGTATATACAGTATATGTGTACACAAGAGGCCCATGGGCCTTAACGGTCATCTGAGTTAGAATATACAATGAAACAAATAAAAGAAATATAAACACTATATGCTGGGCCTTGAAGTTGGTCAGTGATTTATAAATTTGACTTTTTAGACTATGAAGAGCATTTGCTTCCACCAAACCTGTAAATTTAGAAGTATTTTTTGAAATTTTAATCATTTTGACCTTGTTTGGTCCTGCCCCTCTGGTCCCCCAGGAGGTCATCGCGGACTGATATTGATGTTAAAATGCTATATCTTAGGCTAATAATTCTAATCAAGTTTGACTAATTTTCTATGAAAATTGGGCAAATAATGTTCACAAATATGATTTTCCTATATAAACTTAAGTAAACTTGACCCCCTCCCCATGGGGTAAAATGAGTCCCCAAGGTCATATAATTCACAATTTTTCTAAAACACCTTTCCATCTATTAATATTTGATTCTCCTATTTCCAGAATTTAAGAAGATTTTTGGAGTTTTAGCCTATTTAACCCTTTTTTAGCCCTGCCCCTCTGCACCCAGGGGATCGGCCAGGACCAATATGGATATATTATAATGCTATCTCAAGCTTATAATTCTAACCAAGTTTGACTCACTTCCTATGAAAATTGAGCAAAAAATGGTCATTAATGTATTTTCCTAAATAAACTATAGTAAACTTGACCCCCTCCCCAAGGGGAAACATGAGACCCCAGGGTCATATAATTTACAATTTTTATAAAACACACTTTAAAGTGAACAGTCGGGCAAGGATGGCTAAATTCGGTAAAAATGGTGTGAATGTATCCAGTATAATTTCTTAAGAAATGGAAAAATAAAATCTCTCGTCAAAATCTGTCTGTGTACGAAGAAATTTATTTAAAGTATGGAAATTCTAAAACATCCTCCCGGCTCACTATGTCCGTGGTTACATTTCCACGCAGCCTCGCTTTCAATGCTTTCAATTTTTCTTTACTTTAATGGTCAGAACTGGGAAACTAAGCAGAACTTGGCCGTCGTATTAATATGTGAGAACTTTTGGAAGGCTAATGAATGCATTTAGACTGGTTTTCTTTGCCCAACTATTCACTTTAAGACCTTTTCATCTATAAAGTGTATTTGATTCTACCATTTCCAGAACTTTAGAAGAATATTTTTTAAGTTTTAGCCTATCTGACGTTTTTTGGCCCTGCCCCTCTGACCCCAGGGGGTCTGCCTGGACCAATATGGATATGATGTTAAAATGCTATCTCAGGCTAATAATTTTAACCAAGTTTGACTCGTTTTTGATGAAAATTGAGCAAAAAATGCTCATAAATGTGTTTTCCCTATATAAACTATAGTAAACTTGACCCCCTCCCCAAGGAGAAACGTGAGAACCCAGGGTCATATAATTCACAATTTTTGTAAAGGACCTTAAGACCTTTCTATCTATGAAAAGTATTTGATTCTACCATTTCCTGAATTTCAGAAGAAGATTTTTGAAGTTTTAGCCTATTTGTCCCCTTTTGACCCCATCCCTAAGGCCCCTGGGGGTCAGTCATAGAAAATTTGTTAATAGGATTAAATGGTCATCTCATACTGATAATTCTGACAACATTTGACTCATTTCCTATATCAAATGACCACAAAATGCTCAAAAATGTGTTTTCCCAATATAAACTATAGTAAACTTAACCTCCTCCCCAGGGGGAAACTCGAGACCCCAGGGTCATATAATTCACAACTTTTGAAAAAGGACCTTAAGACCTTTCTATCTATGAAGAGTATTTGATTCTAACACATCTGTGAGTAGAGAAGAAGATTTTTGAAATTTTACTCAATTTTATCCCTTTTGGCCCCTCCCGCAGCCCCCTGGGGGGTGGGGACCGTATAATTCACAATTTTGATTGGCCTTATGCCTTAGAAGGTTTGTGCAAAATTTCATTGAAGTTTGGAGAAGAAGTCGAAAATGTAAATTGTTTACGGACATACGACGCACGACGAAGGACAAAAGGCGATTAGAATAGGTCACTTGAGACTTCGTCTCAGGTGACCTAATAAAAACTCATTGCTTACAATCGACTACGCATCAATTTTCAGCATACAGATCATGTGTATGGCGACAAGGGAAATAACTCCCACAGAATTTTTTTCTCTTCCATATATGGTAATTCAGTCGACCTGAATTTATAGCCCTGGGTTACTTACTCAGAATCAGAGTAGTTTTCATTAGCCTGGTAATAGCCTGCTATCATATATCCAGCACTTTTACAATAACCATCAATCTGAAAACAGAAAATCAGTAATTAGTATGGAGCAGCTTCTCTTGAATGTGGTAATTATGTTTTTTCATGATATTTCATAAATACAACTAGAAATTGTCATTGCAAAATTTGACCGGCTTTCAATAATCACCAACAAGGAATTATGGTCAACTAGGTAATTCATATTTAAGGTGCTCCACAGCTGACAGAGCTAACAGGGTTCTCGTTAAAGCGGGTTGCCGGCAAAAACAACTGTCTATTTCCTTGTTTAAAACCGGCTATTTTTGTCAGTATATATCGGCAAATAACATAACTGACAAGTGAGTGTCTACATTGTACAGACTAATCAACCAGACAGCTTGATAAATCATCTCCGGTCTTTTCCTGTTCTATTTTTTCAATCGCAATTTACACATCAAACATCAAGATCACCAGTGCCTTTGAATTGCTCACCAACAACACTACTAACAAACACAGATTGACACAGAACAGATAGGGTCAGATAGGTACGGAGCCCGCGAAGGGACACGGAAATATATTTATTAATCCGTGCACACGGTTTGTCAATCCGTTCGTACAGTTTATCAATCCGTGCACTGTCGGTTTATGAATCTGTCCATACGGTTTGTCAATCCGTTCGCACGGATTACTAATCCGTGCACACGGTTTATCAATCCGTGCACACGGTTTTTTGAATCTGTCGTGCCAATCCGTCCGCACGGTTTACAAATCCGTCTATAATTAGACTAGATCTATGCAGTAGGATTACTAACTTCACTGGACATGGGTTCAATTCCATTCTAAGGGTTAACACGGAGCTTGTATTAGGGATTACACGGTCATATAAGGTAAGGACATGCTACTTTCTCTTATCTAACCTTTTTGGTCAATTCTTTGAATTATTTTGTTTGGGAGAAAAGCTTTATTCTACTTCTGACTTCCTGGTGATATAATAACAAGGGCCCAATGGGCCCGAATCGCTCACCTGTAATCTGGTAATTATACATGGTTCATACTTAACAAATAGAGTAAATAAGAATTTATATCATCCCTAAGCACATTAGAGGCCTCTTTGCCTCTTGGTTATTAAAAAGAAGTCTTTTACTTTTTTTAGCCTTTTTGACCCCTCTGACCTTGAATGAAAGTCAAGGTCATTCATTAGAACAAGCTTGGTAGTCCTTCATCCCAGCATGTTACATGCCAAATATCGGGTCTCTAGGCCTCTTGGTTATGAAGCAGAAGTCTTAACAAGATATTTCAGCCTATTTGATCCCTGTGACCTTGAATGAAGGTAAAGGTCATTTATTTGAACAAACTTGGTAGCACTCTATCCCAGTATGTCACATGCCTAATATCAGGTTCCTAAGCCTCTTGGTTATTAAAAAGAAGTCGTTTAAAGATTTTAGCTTATTTGACTCCTGTGACCTTGAATGAAGGTCAAGGTCATTCATTTGAACAAACTTGGTAGCCCTTGATTCCAGCATGCCACAGGCCCAATATCAGGTCCCTAGGCTGTTTGGTTATTAAGAAGAAGTCATTTAAAGATTTTTGCCTTTTTGACCCCTGTGACCTTGAATGAAGATCAAGGTCATTCATTTGAACAAACTTGGTAGCCCTCTATCCCAGTATGTCACAGGCCTAATATCAGGTTCCTAGGCCTCTTGGTTATTAAAAAGAAGTCGTTTAAAGATTTAAGCCTATTGGACCCCTGTGACCTTGAATGAAAGTCAAGGTCATTCATTTGAACAAACTTTGTAGCCTTTGATCCCAGCATGCCACAGGCCCAATTTCAGGTCTCTAGGCCTCTTGGTTATTAAGAAGAAGCTGTTTAAAGATTTTCACCACTTTGACCCCTGTGACCTTGAATGAAGGTCAAGGTCATTTATTTGAACAAACTTGGTAGTCGTTTAACCAAGCATGCCACGTGCCCAATATCAGGTCTCTACCCCACTTGGTTATTAAGGAGAAGTCGTTTAAAGATTTTAGCCTATTTGACCCCTGTAACCTTGAATGAAGGTCAAGGTCATTCTTTTGAACAAACTTTGTAGCCCTTGATCCCAGCATGCCACAGGCCCAATATCACGTCCCTAGGCCTCTTGGTTATTAAGAAGTTGTTTAAAGATTTTAGCCTATTTGACCCCTGTGACCTTGAATGAAAGTCAAGGTCATTCATTTTTGAACAAACTTTGTAGCACTTCATCCCAGCATGTTACTTGCCAAATATCGGGTCTTTAGGCTTCATCCCAGCATGTTACTTGCCAAATATCGGGTCTTTAGGCTTTTTGGTTATGAAGCAGAAGTCTTAACAAGATATTTTAGCCTATTTGATCCCTGTGACCTTGAATGAAGGTCAAGGTCATTCATTTGAACAAACTTGGTAGCACTCTATCCCTGTATGTCACAGGCCTAATATCAGGTTCCTAGGCCTCTTGGTTATTAAAAAGAAGTTGTTTAAAGACTTTAGTCTATTTGACTCCTGTGACCTTGAATGAAGGTCAAGGTCATTCATTTGAACAAACTTGGTAGCCTTTGATCCCAGCATGCCTCAGGCCCAATATCAGGTCCCTAGGCTGTTTGGTTATTAAGAAGAAGTCGTTTAAAGATTTTAGCGTATTTGACCCCTGTGACCTTGAATGAAGGTCAAGGTCATTCATTGGAACAAACTTGGTAGCCCTTCATCCCAGCATGTTACATGCCAAATATCGGGTCTCTAGGCCTCTTGGTTATGAAGCAGAAGTCTTAACAAGATATTTCAGCCTATTTGACCCCTGTGACCTTGAATGAAGGTCAAGGTCATTCATTTGAACAAACTTGGTAGCCCTTCATCCCAGCATGTCACAGGCCCAATTTCAGGTCTCTAGGCCTCTTGGTTATTTAAAAGAAGTCTGTTAAAGATTTTCACCTATTTGACCCCTGTGACCTTGAATGAAGGTAAAGGTCATTCATTTGAACAAACTTGGTAGCCCTTCATCCCAGCATGCTATAACTCAAATTTAAGGACTCTAGGTCTCCAAGTTTTGGAGAAGAAGTTGTTTAAATGGAAAAGTTGACGCCGGACGACGGACGGACGACGGACGCTGCACCATAGCATAAGCTCACTTGCCCTTCGGGCAGGTGAGCTAAAAATGATGTGAGAAAACATACCAGGTGTACAATTGTCACGCTTTTCTTCGAGTTTAAACGACTTTTTTTCATTAAATCACTGCTTATAAAATGCTGAATATAGACAATATTGTTAGAAGATAATGGCTTATAATCAAATCCAGATTTTGGGATCCACAAAATGTGGTATTACAGTGTATGGTCTGTAGTTTATGCAAAATATTGTATTTTTTCTGTTACAGTTATGGATGACGGATGTATATGTATGCCATCGGACAAGCGATATTTCGTCAAATATATCCATAGAATCGTATGATAACTTCAGTTTTGATGTGGAATATGCACATCGGGATAAATCCTTTAAATCCTTTTAGCAACCCACAGTTTCTGCAAGCTTAAAATACCCCTATAGATATTATCCACGGTGATACAACGGGCTTAATAAACTGTTAAGTACAGTGCAGATAATTGTCAGAGATAATTAATGATCTTAGTTCCCGACCAATGAAGGGACTTATTTCACTGATAAACTTAAGATAATTGAAATGCGACGTATTTAAATTTAAACCAATCCTGAAATTTTGTGTAAATAAAAGTGAATATAAGACATGCATCGTTTTAAATAGATCGAACAATGTCTTAAAATGTGACGTGACAGTCGGGGAAATCTGTACAATGGCCGACAGCGGCCGTCACCTTGTACACGCATATTAGAACAAGAGGCCCTGAGGGCCTGTATCGCTCACCTGGTTTATAATGCAAAGTAATGTTCTGAATACATGTTTCTTTTCTGAAGAAATTTGAATATTTACCTCTAATTCTTCTATTGGGCCCCATCCCTCCTGCTCCAAGGGGGTCAGAGCCAAAATTTATACAAGTTCTGTTCCCCTTCCTCCAAGCATGTTTGTGGCCAAATATGGTTACAATTCATGCAGAACTTTAGGACAAGTAGCGATTTATAGGATTTACCTCTATTCTCCTTTTGGGTCCCGCCCCTCCTGCCCCCGGGGGGTCAGAGCCAAAATTTATACAAGTTCTGTTCCCCTTCACCCAAGGATGTTTATGGCCAAATTTGGTTAAAATCCATGCAGAACACTATGGCTAGTAGCGATTTAAAGGAAATGTTGACGGACGGACGGACGGACGGACGGACGGACGGACGGACGGACGGACGGACGCCGTGCCATGGCATAAGCTCACCGGCCCTTCGGGCCAGGTGAGCTAAAAATGTGTACCTGAAAAATGTGTACCATGACACCTCGTACACGCGAATTAGAACAAGAGGCCTATGGGCCTTAACGGTCACCTGAGTTAGAATATATAATGAAACAAATAATAAAACAAATGAAAGACATAAAAACACTATATGCTCTATTGCTGGGCCTTGCAGTTGGTCAGTGATTTATAAATTTGACCTTTTTCGACTATGAAGAGTATTTGCTTCCATCAAACCTGTGAACTTAGAGGTATTTTTTGAAATTTTAATCAATTTGACCCTGTTTGGTCCTGCCCCTCTGGTCCCCCAGGGGGTCATAAAGGACGGATATGGATGTTAAAATGCTATATCTTAGGCTAATAATTCTAATCAAGTTTGACTAATTTCCTACGAAAATTGGGCAAATAATGTTCACAAATATGTTTTTCCTATATAAACTAAAGTAAACTTGACCCCTCCCCAGGGGGTAACGTAAGACCCCAAGGTCATATAATTCACAGTTTTTATAAAACACCTGAAGACCTTTCCATCTATAATTATTTAATTCTACTATATCCAGAATTTTAGAAGATGTTTGAAGTTTAAGCCTATTTGACTCTTTTTTAGCCCCGCCCCTCTACCCCCAGGGGGTCGGCCAGGACCAATGTGGATATGATATTAAAATGCTATCTCAGGCTAATAATTCTAACCAAGTTTGACTCATTTCCTATGAAAATTCAGCAAAAAATTCTCATTAATGTGTTTTTCCTATATAAACTATAGTAAACTTGACCCCCTCCCCAAGGGGAAACAGGAGATCCCAGGGTCATATAATTTACAATTTTTATAAACAAACTTTAAGACCTTTTTATCTATAAAGTGTATTTGATTATACCATTTCCAGAATTTTAAAAGAATATTTTTGAAGTTTTAGCCTATTTGGACCTTTTTTGGCCCCGCCCCTCTGCCCCCAGGGGGTCGGCCTGGACCAATATGGATAAGATATTAAAATGCTATCTCAGGCTAATAATTCTAACCAAGTTTGACTCGTTTCAAATGAAAATTGAGCAAAAAATGCTCATAAATGTGTTTTCCCTATATAAACTATAGTAAACTTGACCCCCTCCCCAGGGGGAAATGGCATGAGACCCCAGGGTCATATAATTCACAATTTTTGTAAAGGACCTTAAGACCTTTCTATTTATGAAAAGTATTTGTTTCTACCATTTCCAGAATTTCAGAAGAAGATTTTTGAAGTTTTAGCCTATTTGACCCCTTTTTTAGCCCCGCCCCTCGGCCCCCAGGGGGTCGGCCAGAACCAATGTGGATATGATATTAAAATGCTATCTCAGGCTAATAATTTTAACCAAGTTTGACTCGTTTCCAATGAAATTGAGCAAAAAATGCTCATAAATGTGTTTTCCCTATATAAACTATAGTAAAATTGACCCCCTCCCCAGGGGGAAACGTGAGACCCCAGGGTCATATAATTCACAATTTTTGTAAAGGACCTTAAGACCTTTCTATTTATGAAAAGTATTTGATTCTACCATTTCCAGAATTTCAGAAGAAGATTTTTGAAGTTTGAGCCTATTTGACCCCTTTTGACCCCGCCCCTAAGGCCCCTAAGGGTTAGTCATAGAAAATTTGTTAATAGGATTAAATGGCCATCTCATACTGATAATTCTGACAACATTTGACTCATTTCCTATTACAAATGACCAAATAATGCGCAAAAAAGTGTTTTCTCAATATAAAGTATAGTAAACTTAACCCCCTCCCCAGGGGGAAACTAGAGACCCCAGGGTCATATAATTCACAATTTTTGTAAAGGACCTTAAGACCTTTCTATCTATGAAGAGTATTTGATTCTACCACATCTGTGAGTAGAGAAGAAGATTTTTGAAATTTTACTCAATTTTATCCCTTTTGGCCCCTCCCACAGCCCCCTGGGGGGTGGGGACCATATAATTCACAATTTTGATTGGCCTTATGCCTTAGAAGGTTTGTGCAAAATTTCATTGAAATTGCTTCAGCAGTTTTGGAGAAGAAGTCGAAAATGTAAATTGTTTACGGACATACGACGCACGACGACGGACAAAAGGCGATTAGAATAGGTGACCTAAAAATGTGTACATGGAAAATGTGTACCGTGACAAATCATATATACACATTTTTTCTATAAACTATAAACTACTATATACACTTTTCCTAAATGTGTGTTTGTGAAATATAAGCTTTTAAATAAAAGTGTTTATCAATATGGATCATTCTAAACCTGATCTCCACATACTAACACAATGAAGGATAAACTTGGATATATTTTTTTTATGTTATGGAGATATAACACAAAAATCTGAGCGTACTATAAATAAACCACGAAGCCGTTTATGATATATCTCCATTAAATAAAGATATATATTCAAATTAATCCTTATAATTCAATCTACTGAGTATAATCTATGTAGAATTCCAAATTCATTTTGGGACTCTTTTTTTCCATGAAATCATTACACCATTGTCTCAATTAGAAGCAACGTTAAAAACGGCGACGTCATTTTTTTACCTTTATGGGCTGAGAAAGTAAATTGTTAAGCCAATGGAAATGCTTATTACAAACAAAATTGATTTATTGAACGATAACTTAATGTTCGAGTTTCCATAAAAGTAATAAGTGCCAAACAAAATAATGCATAACGTGACAGTTACAAAAGATTACCATTATATCTCGATTCCTACATATCATGTATATTTATAAAACTAGGTTATAGAAAAATGTGTACATAGATTTGTCACAGTACACATTTTTCATGTACACATTTTTCCAATTCGCGTGTACGAGGTGTCACGGTTCACATTTTTCAGGTAAACTTTTTTCTAATTTGCGTGTACGAGGTGACAGCCGCTGTCGGCCATCGGAGGGTACACATTTTTCAAATACACATTTTTCTAACATGCGTGTACGAGGTGACTGCCGCTGTCGGCCATCGTAAAACTGAGTACATGTACATGTACCTTCGATATATGAGTAGTGTCTTATTATGCCATAGGCATCGAAAAGCAAGTTTCGAACTGGCAATTTATATAATTAGGGGCAGCATGCCAGCTGATGCCTGATTCACAGGGATATGAGAATTAGTTACACTTAATATAACCATGGACACACCAGAGTGCCCACAGTCCATTTTAGATGTTTTAGGGGCTAGATTAAAAAATATAGATAAAAATCATACTCTATAGTTTGGTATCAGTGTCATAGTACATTTTTTTTTGTAACGCGGGCGACCTTGCAATTGCTTGTCGGGACATTACTCGGTTGTCTGACCGATTGGGGGCCCTACGCTTTATGTTGTCATTATTCAAGAATGCTAGATATGTAATATCAATACCTATAATTCATTCTTAAGTTGGCGTAGCTATCATATTATTTCTAAACGCGTGCACAATAGAGGAGCCTAAGAATTAGTTAAAGGAGAGTGGCCAAGTGGTTCAGATGTCCTGACATATTACCACAAACCTCTGGATCGCGAGTTCAAAACTTTCTTCCCTATGTATACTGTATACAGTACAAAGAGGTATGATTTTTACCGATTTTAATCTAGACCCTTAAAACATATAATATACATTGACATCTAAATGGTCTGTTACAAGTGTCTAAATTCTGTATAAAATAGTTTTGACAAAAATCCATGTGTAACAAAACTTTTGGAGGGCAGTGTATGTCCAATATCACGAGTTTAAGTACATATGGACTATCAAGTCCCTGTGGTCAAGGATTACGTCCTTATAGAGAACAACCAACTAAATTTTACATAGACCATAGTGTAAAAGTTTTGATAAAGTTTTGTACTGTATTATTAAAACAAAGGAATATTAGTCCATGATAACTGCAGATTAGCTATTGAGTTCTATAATTAAAGTCTAGGTTCTCACATAACACTAGATAGAACAAGAGGCCCAGAGGGCCTGTATCGCTCACCTGGTTTTTTGTTAGTAATTATCACAAGACTCTGACAATTAGAAAAATAAGCAAAATTGACCCCCAAAGTCTAATTTTGAATCACAACCATACAATGATGCTATTGATACCATACAAATATGCTATCCAATACATAGGTACAGAGACAAAGTAATTTATATGAAAGTAGTAGCCTAATTGACCTTTTTGACCTCGCATCTATTGCCGTCTAAGGCCCCAGGGGTCAGCCCTATCATTTGTACAATTTCAAATCCCAACCCTATAAGGAGTGCTACCATTGCATTACAAGTGCTCTTCCATTCTTAGTTGCAGAGAAGAAGTCGTTTATATGGAAATAGCTAAATTAACCCCTTTTGACCCCACCCTTCAGGCCCCCAGAGGGTCAGCCCCATCATTTGCAAAATTTTGAATCCAAACCCTATAAGGATGTAACCATTGCATTATGAGCGCAATCCCATGTTAAGTTGCAGAGAAAAAGTCATTTATATGGAAATTGACCACTTTTGACCCCGCCCCTCAGGCCCCCGGGGGTCAGCCCTATCATTTGCTCAATTTGGAATTCCCAGCCTACAAGGATGCTACCATTGCATTATGGGTGCTATACCATGCTTAGTTGCAGAGAAGAAGTCAATTAGATGGAAATAGCCAAATTGACCCCTTTTGACCCCGCCCCTCAGGCCCCCGGGGGGTCAGCCCTATCATTTGCACAATCTTGAATCCCCACCCTATAAGGATGCTACCATTGCATTATGGGTGCAATACCATACTTAGTTTCAGAGAAGAAGTTGTTTATATGGAAATAGCCAAATTGGCCCCTTTTGACCCCGCCCCTCAGGCCCCCAGGGGGTCAGCCCCATTATTTGTACAATTTTGAATCCCCACCCTATAAGGATGATATCATTGCATTATGGGTGCTATCCCATGCTTGGTTTCAGAGAAGAAGTCGTTTATATGGAAATAGCCAAATTGACCCCTTTTGACCCCGCCCCTCAGCCCCCCCGGGAGTCAGCCCCATCATTTGTACAATTTTGAATCCCCACCCTATAACGATACTACAATTGCATTATGAGGGCTATCTCATGCTTAGTTTCAGAGAAGAAGTCGTTTATATGGAAATAGCCAAATTGACCCCTTTTGGCCCCGCCCCTCAGGCCCCCGGGGGGGTCAGCCCCATCATTTGTACAATTTTCAGTTAGTAGCCCATAAGGATGCTACCAGTCAAATTTTATTGAAATCCGACCAGCAGTTATGGAGAAGAAGTCGATTGTTGACGGACGCCGGACGCCGGACGCCGGACGCCGAACGCTGCGGTATCCCATAAGCTCACCTCGGTCCTTTGGACCAGGTGAGCTAAAAAAACATCATAATTTCTACAAGATAACTTATCAATCTTTACTCATCCTCGATAACCCAGGGGTTAATATGACTGTTTTTATATCGACCATGGATATAACGTCAATGATAGCAACCCATGGAGTATCGATGATGATCGCCCCTCACTGAGCATCCTTTTTTTTGCGCTGAACCATGCAAGTAAATTGAGGTTCTTGGAATTCTCAAAATCTTACATTTTCTCCCTTTAAATGTTTTTGCATATTACAGCAATAATGACCATATAATAATGTAGAAAGCAATGTCATTTACAACGGCTATCTAACCAAAACCTAATCTGACGCCTACGCTAAGGTGATTCCACAAAACAAGGTATGTGTACCTAAATACTCAATGGTGTTTTACCAAATTCTGTAAAAACATTGCTGCACACAACGATGTGTATGGTACATGTATATATTAAGAATCAAAGTACTGAAAGTACTAAATGGCTCGGTCTCGAGGATAGGAGGAATATATTTCTAAGGTCAATACTACTGTAGTTTTGTACAATAAGAAATAAATTTGGCTGGTGTTCCTTCCAGTTTGGACTTTTGAGGATTCCTTGGACACCAAGGTGTAAAATAAGAGACACATACTAAAATCTTGGAAGCCCATTCTACTATTTCCTATGATGTTATATGTCAAATGATTTAATAACACCTTTAGCATTTTCCTTGTTAATTTGATGTTAATGAAAATATCCATTCTTAATGACTATTGTCATCAAGTTCCTGGGACCACAGTATCAGTTAACAAGTATTGTTTTGCAGCAGAGAAAGACAAGAGGCAAACTATTCTATGTCAAAATGTCTTAAAGACTTATCAATATCACCATGTGATTTTTGAATAAATTGGTCAATTGGTCTACTTTTAAAAAGTTTTGTAATTATTCTTTCGTAAAACAGCAAGTTGATTAATATACATTGTATCCGAACTTCAATTCAAATCGGATAACTTGTTAGCTCACCATAGACCATGAAATTGTTTGTACACTTTCTTATCTTCAGGATTGTTTTACAAAATTACAAATGAATTTTTCTACAATTTTTATTTTCAAATCCCCATACCTCTGATGAGTATAATAAAACTGTCATCACAAGTGAATCAAATATTTTCAGTTTAAGATTAACAGGAAGAGATACATTCCTTTATTTCTCATAAATAGCAAACACCGATTTAATTGTTTGTTCAGCAGGTTTTTCCCCTTTCTTTAAAAACGCTACCATTAACATTATTTTCTGTACCTAGATATGTAAACAATTCTTATAAATCTAATTCTGTATTCCATAACATCAACTGGTGTTGTTGTACCGATTTACGTCTTGAGAATATCACAATTTTTATTTTTCTGATATTAAGTTCTAATTTCCATGTTATGCAATATTGTTAAAATTCATGTAACATTTGTTGTAGACCATCAGGTATTTCTGATATCATAACAGTGTTATTGGCAAATAATATGATAAAAAGTTTGGGATATATCCCAATATCATATACCGTAAAAAACTGGTATAATTTGCGCAGGTACTTTTTAGGGCTGAAAATACTTAAAAAATCTACTATCAGTATATTTAGCGCATCAAAAAAATGGGGAAAAATAATGTCCAGGGAGTCCCAAAACCGATGTATGAAGGTGTGACAATTTCAATGCAAAGTATTCCCCATAAATGCTGGTCCGCCGTACTCCGTGCACATGTCAATGTTTTAAGATATTACACATGAATAGTAATCAGGAATATTTGAAAAGAGTAGAATATATTTACTTAAATTGTCACAATAAGTAATCAGTGCGTTTGAGATCATTAACAATCAACAGCAACCAGCAAGCGGATACGTAGTTTAGCTTGCAACAATCACAGTGAGCATAATTTGTCAAGATTTGTAAGACAAAATATTTTTTTCCACCAGGTAAGATTCTAAGTCATAAAGGTAGATTGAAAATAGGAAGGGAGATAAAATAACCAGATAAATATTTGTAGCGGTATCAGACTGGGTTGATTATCGGTGATCAGGTAGCTCAGTCGGAAGAGCTACATTTTCTTCTCTCCTGTTACAGAATTGGCACCCAACTAAATAACGGCTGTGCTGTTTGAAAGGGTCTCGTATGTATTCAAAAAAGGAGGGAGGAGGGTAGCAGGACTGGATAGCAAATTCGATTTACATGTACTTATAACAGGTCGTTTACTTCATACTTACAAATTGAAAATAATCAATAATCTCGAAGGCATCAATTAAAAAGCACATTAAACGTTTTGTAAGATACATGTTTATATGTCTCCATTGTATTATCCATTAATTAAACTGTAGATTTCCTTACCTCATGTTGCCGCCGTGCCCTCTATAATCAATTGACTCGAAGGTAGTCGATGGTTCAATGTTCAATGTACACGTCACGGTTTGATAATATATCAAATAGACAAACCATGTGCATGGATTAGTAAACCGTGCGAACGGATCGATAAACCGTGCGGACTGATCGACAAACCGTGCGGACAGATTCACAAACCGTGTGCACGGATTGATAAACCGTGCAAACGGATTCACAAACTGTGCGAACGGATTGACAAACCGTGTGCACGGATTGGTAAATCGTGCAAACGGATTCACAAACAGTGCAAACGGATTGACAAACTATGTGCACGGATTAGTAAACAGTCGGACGGAGTGTCAAACTGTGTGTACGAATTGGTAAACCATGCGAACGGATTAAAAAACCGTGTGCACGGATTAGTGATCCGTGCTAACGGATTGACAAGCAAACCGTGTGCACGGATTAGTAATCCGTGCACAGATTCACAAACCGTGTGCACGGATTAGTAATCCATGCGAACGGATTGACAAACCGTGTGCACGGATTAGTAAACAATGTGCACAGATTAGTAATCCGTGCGAACGGATTCACAAACCGTGCGGATGGATTGGCAAACCGTGTGCACGGATTAGTAAACCGTGTGCACGGATTAGTAAACCGTGTGCACGGATTCACAAACTGTGTGCACGGATTAGTAATCCGTGCGAACGGATTGACAAACTGTGTGCATGGATTAGTAAACCGTGTGAATGGATTGACAAATCTTTCTCCCACCATTGGGCATTCACTGATTTCTGAGTCTGTCAACCCCTAGAGTATGACAGATTGTGCGCTCTAACCTTTTAAACATAAAGACAATTATGTGAAGTCATGACTTCTTGCGGTGTGACTGTGACGTGCATTGTCGATGATGTCATCAATATTGATGTGCAGACAAAGGACCCATGTTCATGTCGCGATAACAAATGCTATTATCTTTTCTTTTTCTTTTGTATATGAGAGAAAAAGAATCATTCCCTACCTATGAGGGTGTGACAACAAAATCACAACCCTTGGGGAAATTCCTGAAATATAGTAATATATAGCTATAATAGCTATTTATAGCTAGGGCTGGATCAATATATCGATATACCGATATGTATCGGTTGTATCGGTTGTCAAAAGAGTATCGTATATCGATACGCAAACATGCTGTATATCGCTGTATCGTTTTAACAACCCAACCTACTTTTTTCATTATAGAAAGAGGAAATTCAAACAAAATTTATTCTAAAATATCATTCAAGTAAGAGCATTTCAGTCAAAAGGAAGTGTTTAAAGCATCTGTGATGGATTAGAAATGTTGTTTCATGACTAAGAATACAATTGACAGAAATTGATCAACACAGATGGTGAACCAAATCAAATGTTTGGTAGGTTTTTGCCAGGTATAGAATGTTTTATCAAAATTGTCTTTTATTGTCACAATATTCAAAACACAATGGTCAACTAAATTTGAAAAAAACAGGTCCAGTATATCGTCAATAAGTATCGTGTATTGTTTCAGTGTATTGTCAATACGTATCGTATCGTTTTAGACCTTCCAATACCCAGCCCTATTTATAGCTACAGGGTATGATACCATATTCGACCCAATAAGCGCCCATGTCCCTATAAGCGCCCCTCCCCATTTTCGAGACCTTGATTTTAATTGCCCAGGCATAAATTTTGACAAAAAAATGTATAGATTTGCATTAATTTTGTCTTAATAGCACTTTTTTCAATTTTTTAAACGCCCTGGGCGCTTATTGGGTCGAATACGGTAGCTATTTAGAGCTATACAAAACTAGCGAAAAACAATATTTCTGGAAATAAAAATGCTTTCGCTCAAAACCCACTCCTGGTCTCATGAAACTGGAACAGAATGTGTATCAGGATCATTTGAACACTTAATGCAACCACTTTTCGTTCGAAACAATAGAGCAATTATCAACTTAATTAGCTTAACTATACCTGATAAAAACTGCTTTCAACATGTTTGAATAATTGTTATAAACAAGCACTGCAAGTTTCAGGAATCGGTTTTGAGCTGAACCATTTTTTTCTTCAAAAATGTTGTTTACCATTAGTTTTGTAAAGGCTTAGCTATAAATAGCTATTATAAGAGCACAGCTCTTCTCAGCCCTTCGGGCCATGAGCGAAGCTCTGTAAAGGTATAACATGCATGTGTGTGCACGGAATGGCAGCCATGCGTTGCCGTGGTCCTGAAACTAAAACTACCGTTTGAACAATAAAGAAATATTTGAATTTAAGTGAACATAACCGTCGCTTACCTGGAAATATTCTTATTTGAATGCGTATGATAGAATTGAAATTGAAGTAGTTTCTGAATTTTTCGTCGTCTTTCATAAGGCGAACCGTAAATAGAAATAAACCTAATTGGATTCTAGCTAAATTTAGCTTATTGCGAGATTCTTACCTGGTTCAAAACCAAGCAAAGAATTTTTATGTAAAAGAACAACCAATTGAGTGTCACTAACACCATAATTTATTTTCTCGCAACAGGTAAATTGTGAACATCACTGTAATCAGGAACCGTCAGCATTTTCCGTACATGGTGATGTCACACAGTACGTCATGAAGCGACATCAAATGATATGCCATCGATTCCTGCGTGTATATTTGCAACACCCTTGTTTCAGTGAGGCGACTCAAATGAAAGTTGTTAACACGGAAAATAACTTAGTCTTATTACGATCATTTAGCAATATACACTAATGATCAGTTAGTAAATGTGACGATACATTGTAACTAATCTATATCAGCAAAGCTAACACATACAGCTGCAAACTAGGACTACGCTTTTTAAAAATCTACATGTTCCTGTATAGTATGAGGATGAAAGATAAGTTAGCATATTTGACTATAGCCTATATTTCATGCATGTGTGACTAATTTTTTTTTCCTTTATAGTGTACCTGATATTCGTTTTTCAGTGACCGATTTTAAATTTGGTTTGAACATAGAAATATTTATAGATTTCAAAGAGAAACTAATTGTATACCTAAGGTAGTTTTCCGTAGCTTATTTTTATAGATGATTTATGCTATATGATTTTATAAGTTACGGCAGTGAAATTATGATTTAAGAACATATTGACGTTTTTGTTACACTGCAAGTTATCGTCTATTATCAGAAACATATATAAGCATATATGTTTCTGCAATTAAAGTGAACAGTCGGGCAAGGATGGCTAAATTCGGTAAAAATGTTGTGAATGTATCCAGTATGATTTCTTATGAAATGGAAAAATAAAATCTCTCGTCAAAATCTGTCTGTGTACGAAGAAATTAATTTAAAGTATGGAAATTCTAAAACGTCCTCCCGGCTCACTATGTCCGTAATTACATTTCCACGCAGCCTCGCTTTCAATGCTTTCAACTTTTTTTTACTTTAATGGTCAGAACTGGGAAACTAAGCAGAACTTGGCCGTCGTATTAATATGTGAGAACTTTTGGAAGGCTAATGAAGGCATTTAGACTGGTTTTCTTTGCCTGACTATTCACTTTAAACAAAAACTAAATAACGGAAGAATATTTCAAACATATTCAAACATATTCAAATATAGAACAAATGCACGTACCTTTCTACAATATTTGTACATTATATTGTACGCAAACTACGTACACATTTTAGATGAAAAAGATATTTTATATAGATCTATTCCAAAAGAAACAATGCCAGATTTATCCATGTAAACTTTTTATTCGGGTCTATACAGTAAACAATATGAAGATATACAGTATCAGTATTACCATATAATATGTATAGAACTTCTTTACTAATTACATGAGCTGCGCTCTTACAAGGCTTTGCCTCAATTCATATTAGCTATATATCGCTATAATAAGGGCACAGCCCTTCGTGCCCGAAGGCACAAAGAGCGGAGCACTTCTAAGGTAACGCATACATCAAAATAATAAGAAAAAACACAAACTTCAAAATTCAATCCTACACACGGACAGCTTCAGTTTACGGCCGCCATTTTTTTAATCCAATGTAAACAAGAGATCCCAGAGGGATCTTGGCGCCCACCAAAGAATGATCTACGTCTGACAATAGAAAGAGGGATCTTTTCTCTGCTTTCAAACTTTTACTACATATGAAATTTGAGAAAGATCTTTTCAGTACTTTCTGAGATATATAGCACTAACAAACTTCAATTATCAAAATCCAAGATGGCTACCTGCAGTTGGCCATCTTGTTGACCGATCGGTCCCAAAATGCAATATGCAGGTCCTAGGAGAACCTACATATAAAATTTGAGACTGATCACTTCAGTACTTTCTAAGCGTTAACAAACTTCAATTATCAAAATTCAAAATGGTGGCCTGTCGGCCATCTTGTTGACCGATCGGTCCCAAAATGTGACATGCACAACTAGGGACCTAAGGGAACCTGCACATGAAATTTGAGACATATCCCTTCAGTACTTTCTGAGAAATAGCGGTAACAAACTTTACCTATCAAAATCCAAGATGGCGGCCTTGCAGCCATCTTGTTGACCGATCCGTCCCAAAATGCAATATGCACAATTAGGGCCCTAGGGAAACCTACATGTGAAATTTGAGAGAGATCCCTTCAGTACTTTCTGAGAAATAGCGGTAACAAACTTTACCTATCAAAATCCAAGATGGCGGCCTTGCGGCCATCTTGTTGACCGATCCGTCCCAAAATGCAATATGCACAACTAGGGCCCTAGGGAAACCTACATGTGAAATTTGAGAGAGATCCCTTCAGTACTTTCTGAGAAATAGCGGTAACAATCTTTAAATATTAAAATCCAAGATGGCGGCCTGGCGGCCATCTTGTTGACCGATCCGTCCCAAAATGCAATATGCACAACTAGGGCCCTAGGGAAACCTACATGTGAAATTTGAGATAGATCCCTTCAGTACTTTCTGATAAATAGCGGTAACAAACTTTACCTACCAAAATCCAAGATGGCGGCCTGGCGGCCATCTTGTTTACCGATCCGTCCCAAAATGCAATATGCACAACTAGGGCCCTAGGGGAACCTACATGTGAAATTTGAGAGAGATCCCTTCAGTACTTTCCGAGAAATAGCGGTAACAAACTTTAACTATCAAAATCCAAGATGGCGGCCTGGCGGCCATCTTGTTATCCGATCGGTCCTAAAATGCAATATGCACAACTAGGGCCCTAGGGGAACCTACATATGAAATTTGAGAAAGATCCTTTCAGCCCTTTCTGAGAAATAGCGGTAACAAGAAATGTTAACGGACGGAAGGACGGACGGACGGAAGGACGGACCACGGACAAAAAGTGATTTGAATAGCCCACCATCTGATGATGGTGGGCTAAAAATCCCATCAGGGTGAATGTGATGCTTGAAGTCAGCTTATAATATCATCAAACGATTCAAACGCTTTTAAGATCCGACTAACGTAATCTTCATCAGGTAAAAGCTCAGTGCTGTTGCTCTTTATTTGCAAGTGTTCAAGTGATAGACTTCCTTCCAATATCATCACCTGACCAAAAACAGCACATCTGTTACAGAAATGAAAAAAAAATTCCTTCTCAAATGGGGGTTTTGGGACAAAGATAGAGTGTGAATATAAGGGGGGAAAAACCAGAAAATTTGGCTCCGTTATTTCCATAAATTGAACTTTTTAACATTGCATAATTAATGCTAACTGAAACATTAGACGGCGCCCTTTAAGGCCTTGCCTTCAGTCATATTAGCAATAAATATACATGTGCCCAACCTGCTTAGTTTTGGACAGATCATGGTTATGAAATTCTAGTTTCATACATACTACAATTGGAATGAATATTGATAAAATACATCTATATATATCAAAGAATATATGTACAAAAATTGTTTTAATATAGACTGCTGTTATAGAGAAAAATGAAAATAACCAAAGCAGGGCGTGGGTCTGCAGCCCGGGATACAAGATTTAGCTACCATCCCCTCCCGTACCAAATCATCGTACCAAGAATTATGTTTATTACCGATTTCTCGACAATAAAACAAGCTCAATTATAATTTTGGTATGGTTAGATTTGAAATTCAATTTTACACCAATGTGTCAAATATCAGCACACCTTTTTTGGGTGATCAGGTGGTGTAGTGGTTAAGCCGCTCACCTTTCACCTCGCTGGCCGGGGTTCAATTCCCGGCACAGACGTGAAAAGGTTAGGGGTCACCCGATCACATGGGTTTTCTCCAAGCACTCCGGTTTCCTCCCACACTAAGACCCCTCGCGCGCATACATCTGGGCCATCAAGAGTGATTTGCATAAGTTGTATAACTTGTTTCATAATCGATGTAAAAGAAATAAAGTTTATTTGTTATAAGGCCTTGCCTTCAGTCATATTAGCGATAAATAAACATGTGCTCAAACTACTATGTATATGTAAAATATTTATATTTCAAATCCTTACATCGTGCATATTTTTAAAATCTTGTTGTATTTACGTTCTATATTAATATAATCCAGCGAACGTTTGTTTTGTTATCGTTGGCTCCATTTTGTAATCCAGGATATTCCTTTTGGGAATCCCTTTCGGTTGGAGCGACGATTCTAATTGGCTGATATTTTTGGATCAAGTTATTTTTCCATGTTTACCTGTAGTCATCTTACCTGGAATATTTTGACACTTCGCACGTGCATTTGGATGCATATCATTAAATTACTCTATAAAACTAGGTGTTTGGGCTCGATCTATATGACAGTCTAGCAGAAGCTTTCGCATAGCTGGCTGACTCGTCTCTCTCTACTCTAGCAGGTTAATACTATATGTGTAGGACATTAGTTAAATTTCGGCCCTATACATCCCAATCTGATTTAAATACAGATCCTTATTATCACTACGTTGGATAAGAGGATCTGAGAACATCGCATTAGGGGTCCCGTCATGATGACCTTTTGAAATGGCCAATCAAATTGGCACTGCCAGAATCTTGACTGGGGACGAAATAGTTTGAAAAAACTGTCCAAATTATTTTCTTGTATGTAGTCATCTCGCCCGAAGTGCACAACAAAGCTAATTGTATATGTATACTGGGGCGAAAAGACGTTTTCAATTGATGTTGTAACTTGTAGAAACTGCATTTGCTCTCAAGTACACGTGGTATAAAGGTCATCTGGACGTGACCCCTTATGGGATATTGTCAGATCCTCATATCCAACGTAGTGATAATAAGGATCTGTATTTTAATCAGATTGTATATGTCCAAATTGTCAGTATGTTATAGATTAGTACTATTGGGGACTGGGTGGTCTTCTCCCACGGTAGGCATATGTTAACTTTTGTAGTCAGGGTATTTTTATGTTACAGGGTCGGGCCGGGTGGTTGTTATGCACAGTGCACGTATAGGGGAAATGACCCAAATTTCGATCAGCCTAGACTTGCAGTAGCCCCCATGCACACATAGTTTGTAGTCATCAAACTTTGGATAACATTAATTCATTTAGACACTTGTCAGTATCCGTTATCATATTGGTTTCAAGCCCTGTGGTGCACTGACAATTAATCATTTCCCCTAATGTAGGTCTGTTCAGTCTACATTAGTAGGGATTTCGTCAGCCCTTCAGTTGTACATATTCTTTGATTCGTTCATTCATGTACTTCATATTAATAAACGTTACCTACTGTGTTGTCGTTTCATTAATCTGTAGCCAGCATTCGTATTCGAGACAGAACCACAGAGTCAGCGAACCTAAAAATCACTATACGAGGTCTATACGTTTGGGCTGAACACCCAAAACTTTTACATATAAGTTACTGTATGTAGAGTAGACCAATACATGTTTCTGGTTTTGGACATAATGAACTTATTGAATGTTAAGGATCAAAGCTCCTTATTCTTGGACATTGAAACTCATAAATCTTGGAACACTATGCTCCTAATATTTGACAGATCATGAAATTGCAATCATGGGCCATTTTCGATTATGTGGTTTGACTGGTTGGACCTAGTTGTTCGTTTATTAATTAAAGTGTAAAAAAAAAAATTAAAGTGTACACGGAATGGAAAATAATATTTAGATATGTTATTCTGTTTGATCTCCTGACAAGAATGTTGAAAACTGCATCAAAATCGGCCGCTTCAGTACCGAGATACAGCCCTCCGAAGTGCTTGATTTTTACCTGTATATCGACTGCTAATCAGGGAATCGGCCGCTCACGCTGATTTGAGGAATAACCGGATGTGACGTCACGAGGACAACGGCAGTCAGGTGTTTGGTAGAGGGGTTATAGCAAAAAGGGGGACATATATGTATTCCTGAAATGGGGTTACCAGAATTTTACAAATATATATACAGTATACAGTTATGTTGACCATTTAATTATATATATAATAGGAAATATTACAACTGAAATCAGGCTAAATACATTTGTAGATAAGCGGAAACATGTATACGTTATTTATGTTTCTGGTACATTTAACTAGAGATCTTATCTCTGTTTTAACAACTTTCTAAATTATCAAACCTCGGGAATATTCCATTTTCATAATGTGATCTAAAAAGGGACGAATTAGAAAAATGATAGTTATATAATTATTCATTTGAATATGTTTCTGTATAAATAAAAATTCTCTCTAGGCCTATGGATTTCAACAGAAATATATGTATGTATGTTTCTGATTTCAAGAACCAACATAACGAAAAGAAAATCTTTTAAATGTATTTCATAGTTCAATACACGTAGATATCATAGACATAAATTAGGAGGGGAGTAAAAAATGGATATCCGAAATCTACTATCAGAAATATCAAAATTCTGACATTGAGCATTATATTTGCATTGCTCTTTCTCGACATGCCATTTGTAGATAATTTTGTAGTTTTTGTTATAAAAATACATTTACGTGTAACCAGAACATATAAACAAGACAAATGTATAATGAGTCTTTCTGAAATATATACTGTACATCTAGTAATTGATACACTTGTTATATGTTATGTTAGAACGGTATATTTTACTATAAACCAGGGATTTTTAAGTGTAAACAAATATTACATTATACAACAATTGCATAATGGTCCATCGCTAACTTACCTGTGATCTTACTTTTGACACCTGACGCGAGCTAATCAACAAAGCGTGACAGGTCACTAAACATCTTTCTTACGTAATCTGGTTAGCCCCCTCATTAGTCTCGGTTGACCACGCGGTTTAGTTACTGCAGTATACAGGTATAGAGATTAATGCAGCACGACATTGGCTATTTGGAATGACAGTTCTGTTTTTGTTCTGTATTTGATACCTGCTTCTTGGATTAGACTTGTCACTTAGACATCTTCAGTCTCATTGTTTTCGTCTGACCCGTGCATGATTTATTTTTCAATTAAAGACACTAATGAATGAACTTGAGCGAAATATCAACAAGTCATCGAGTGTACTCTATTATATGTAAGCTGAATATATTTCGTCAAAAAACAAATAGATCGATTTCAGATGTAGATGCATTTACATATATGCAAAAAATTCTGTTTGGAATCATAACTTAATCGTATGGGCAGGTTTTATAAAAAAAAAAGTCAGAAATCTGTTAAGCGGGTTTGACCAGTAGACATTCAAAGACCCGAGTCGGGCTTTGGATAACATAATCAAGAATCCTTGATATAATATTCACATATATGTGGTTCCAACCACTAGGGCTGAAATCACAGGGGGCCAACTCAATGAAAATGGATGTTGTCATACATTTTTTGTATTTGGAGGATGGACTGATGAGTATATATGACAGTCATATGATTTTTTTTTCGAAAAATACGAGATTTGAAAAATTATTAAAAAATCGGGATATTTACTATAAAACAGAAAAGGGACGACAGTCGCCATATTGAATTTTTTACCCCCACCTCGATTAAAGTTAATTTTTTCACAATAGTATACCTTTTTTCCTAGAGTCATAATCACGCATCAGTCCTCCGATAATCCATAATCACACACAAACCATGCAAAAGCATATAAACGATGTCTATATAGTCAAACGCAATATTTTAATCCAAAATTACCGGCGCTGTCTGACTTGTGACATCGAAAGCAACGTCCTAGTGAAGAGCGATTAGAGTGACTTCCCCTGCAGTGTAATTCAATGGGTTTAGTCAGAGGTATTCCGATACATTTTAATATTCAAATTTTCCGCGAAAACAAACGTATCGGAATATCTCTGATTAAACCCATTGAATTACACTGCAGGGGAAGTCACTCTAATCGCTCTTCACTAGGACGTTGCTTTCGATGTCACAAGTCAGACAGCGCCGGTAATTTTGGATTAAAATATTGCGTTTGACTATATAGACATCGTTTATATGCTTTTGCATGGTTTGTGTGTGATTATGGATTATCGGAGGACTGATGCGTGATTATGACTCTAGGAAAAAAGGTATACTATTGTGAAAAAATTAACTTTAATCGAGGTGGGGGTAAAAAATCCAATATGGCGACTGTCGTCCCTTTCTCTGTTTTATAGTAAATATCCCGATTTTTTAATAATTTTTCAAATCTCGTATTTTTCGAAAAAAAAATTACATGACTGTCATATATACTCATCAGTCCATCCTCCAAATACAAAAAATGTATGACAACATCCATTTTCATTGAGTTGGCCCCCTGTGGCTGAAATGATTCATCGCGATACACATTGAATCGCGATATTTGTATGTCGATACGATTTTACGATACAGCCTTGCCGTTTCGGTTCGATACAATGCAATCTTTAGACTCACACTTAAAGCAATAAATCTTAGCCATATCAATATAATCAGACACTGGGATCACAACCAAAAGAGGTGTAAACACTCCCTGACCATCTCCCCACCTGTTTTGATTAACAGCCTGAGCCTATTAAGCCTGGTAGTGAGCTAGTGTCACTACTCAAGTGTGTCTGTTACAGAAGTCGACCAGCTGGTCGCGGCGGATTTGGAAACAATCTACCAATATTTAAAGCCCTTACAATAAATGGAATGACTACAGCTAGTAAGAATCACATCAATAGCAAACACTTTTCACATTTGTTAATGGTTTACTCACGTTTTCAGTGTTAAATAGGCCTACATTGGCTGATGGAAGTCATACAATTTGCAATCGTAATGGCCGCCATTTTGGTATTTGGTAATTGTAACAAAGGAGTCGGATAGGTATAACAAATTCGGATTTAAATTAAATTTTATTAATGTTATATGGCCTACTACTCAAATGTCAATAAATTTTACTAGTATAAAAACAATTTGTATTGAAATTTTATGAACACAGATTTTTTTTTTCTCTTAAACATAATTAAATGTAATAATTTAATTAGTAGGTCAAAATTTTTTTTATTAGTAATTTAATTAGTAGGTCAAAAGATTTTTTATCAGTATTTTAGGTATATAGCTAGTTGTTTTGAGAACAAGCTCACAATAAAATGATAATTATTTATAGTTTTGAATCCTGTTCAATTAATTTAAAGAGATATTTGAATATACTAATTAAATCTCTGATTTAAATAAGTATATTATTGCTTTAGAATTATTTCAAGTAGACATATGAACTTAGTATTATTATTTTTTGTTACAGTTAGATGGCTACATATACTTATACACATGATCAAGTAATCAATTTTTTTTTTACCTTTTTTGTAATAATTGGAAAAATTTATGTTTGTTTACATCAAACATAAAAAATGTCTCTTTTAGGTATGATTTATTAATGCTTTAGTTGTACATTTTAAAATCCAGATGTAAAAAAACTGTTGAAAACGCAAGATGGCACAAAACAGAAGTATCGTATCGAAAATAATCGAATCGATAGGCATGTATCGTGATACGTATCGTATCGGAGTACTGGTGTATCGTTGCAGCCCTACCAACCACCGCAGATATACAACGTACGTGGATTATTATGAACATTTTATTGTGTAAAACTATGCAGTAATTGCGTAGAGATGTTCATTTATCTAAGACAGGTACATCAATATACATGTATGCATGGCATAAATCCCTGTTTTCAAGCGTTTTTCAAACTCATATATGTGATTAAGGATAATATTAAATAGGTATTGGACATGAACACAGGTATTTGTGTCTTCAAAATTGATATTTACAAACAGATAGTTTATATTAGATGGCAGACACCAAAAATCGCCTCTCTATCTTATGCGAGTGGAATAGGTCCCGTTGTCCTCGTGACGTCACAGGTCAGGGGTCCCGAAACAGGGTCGATGGCTTGGGGCTTCAGGTGTGTTTTAGAGAAAAGTCGCATTATCTCTATTACCGTAATCGCTATGAAACACGTACTTTCTCCATTCTAAATTTTATCCAAAGACGCATTTATCAAGCCTTATATACCAAACCATTCCGTGTACACTTTAAGACGGACCTGGAAATTTTATGTTGTTTTCAGACGAGCCTTGACAAAGCCCTCACAGGCCTGTATCAAAAACTGCAGGTCCGCAAGGATTTATACTTAAAATAGTGACTTTAGCCAACGGTCGAACCGGTTGTTCCGAATAAACGAAAACGGCCCTGGTTTCACACATATAACCAGGTCGGGGAGAAGTCCTGATTTGGCTATTATAGCCAAATACGGCTATAATAGCCAAATATAGCTATATAAACCAGTGTTCAATCTACGATTATTTTTCGTGGGTCCTTTTCAATGGTTTTTGTAAAAACAATGGGTCCCACAGTGTTATAGATACCCATTCCCAGAAATTTCATGGGTCCTTTTAAAATTCTGTGAGTCCAGGACTCGGGATGCGCATGTAGATTGATCACTGATAAACAGTGGCAAAACGCATTGATTCTTCAAGAAGAGGTATATGTTGCAAAAAGCGAGAGTTTTTGGCGCTATGTACGTTATCCTTGTCCTAAGTTGATACGATAACAAGGTTAAAATGAAAAACTCACCTGTGCATTTGTCTGTAAAATCATCGTTTTTCTAGCAGGAAATTGCAATTGTTGTCTGCATTTGCTTATTAACCAATTTCTAATCCATCTGAAGGTCACAATAACTTGCACATGTTCTCCCACATTTGTGCCAATCGAGTCAGAGTCGCTTCAACCGGAACGGGATTTATAGGACTTTTTTTCCCTTTTTGACCGGCGGCCGAAAATGTCAATGGGCCGACTTGGGTATGGTCCGAGTTCTCCTTCAGTTAGAGTTAATCCCCTTTGTTCATTCTGTTATCATGGCGATAAAAACCAGGGATTTTACACAAATTGCACAGGTGAGGTAAACAGACTACAATTTTCCTTTTTACGGTAAAACTTGGTTTTACCAGTATTGGGATCGCAATTCCGGAACTAGCTTTTTCCCCCCCCCCGGCTGGTGTCGTGAAGAATAAACTGAATAACCACACATTTGTGGTATATGTAGTTGTAATTTGCACCCAGATACAATATAAACTAGTTTAGAATCATTCTGTAAACTTATTTCAGTAGCATCAATATCATTTTGAGTGGATTGCGAAGAAAATAAGAAAATATAGTGAACGGCATTTCATTATTAAGTTAATAATATTCGCCACATAAATAACAGATACAAGTGGTGTCGTGGTAAGTCCTGTGCGTTCTATGCGGACGGCCCGGGTTCAACCCTTATCGTCGGCAGATTATTTATATATTTTTTTTATTTCATATTTTTATTTGTTGTTAATTCACCATTCTTGAAAATAATCTTTTATTTTGTCTTTTTATTTATTTTTGTTTTATTTTATTTTCCAAAAGTTTTTACACTAAATTACGAACATCCCACTATTACGGCCACTTATTTTCAGTTCCGATTTTTTTTTCTCTTCAGAAATACAATCACACCGCTATTCCGTTTTACGACCAATTTTCATAGTCCCAACGACCACTAAATTAACACTAATTGACCCTTTGATTATGACCACAGGCACATATGACTTCACACCTCGCTGTGCCTCACCTTCCCGCACGCAGCAACCCGTGGACAACTACCCGCAGGTACATCAGTCAGTCTTTTGTTTCCGTCGACCTAATTATCAGATTATCTACCTGTACTAGGAGAGTGTTAATCGCCATCATTTGCATACTTGTGACTGGCAGTTGACGTGATCGAAACCACAAGTAATGCAACGTTCTTTCGATAGCCCTGGTGGCGAGATCGAACGATTTAGGCAGTTCTTTCTCATACGTGTAACGCCAATGGAATTAAAATTCTTTAATGTATGAGATATCTTGATCTTATTTCAGATATTTATGAAGTACCGTACGTCAATCATCTCATTTCAATAGATGTGTCATCTATTTTGTTGCGGTAAACAATTGGTGTTTTGCATTAGTTAAAAGTACGCTTGACTATTGCACAGTAGTCTTTCAAACACTTTACCGATTGTGATCGTAAGTTATTATATTTGACCAATCATTGCACATGGCGGGATAATTAAAATCGATTTACGTAAATATTAATGATAATTTACACAGATCAATACCAATTTTAAAACACATAGATTCTCATTTACCTCAGGTGATACTATGTGATGATTAAACCAGAGACATAGATAATTTAATAACTATCTAAATCTCTGATTAAACTAACGATATGTATTTGAATTATAATCAAAACATAATAGAAAATAATGTCTAGAAAAGTATTTTCATTTAGATTGTCAACAATTACTTCAGTGAAATTCAGTTTAAGATTTAAATAAGCACACACCATTAACTTTATTTAATGAAAAAATATGTCTATGCTCTAGAAATAAATGGTATAGTCATTATATGTCCCTAATTTATCAAACTTTAAAAAATATTTGTAAATATTGGTTTTGATTAGATACGCATGCATTAAAATATGATATGATTAAGATTCTAATGGCCGACAAAACTAATTGATCAAATATATAGTAATTTGCAAATTTATCTTAACCAAAATATATCAAACTGGTTTTTTCCCCACACGTACATGTACATACTCAGCATACTATGTTATGTTTCTTATGTTTTTTTTTTATATATAAATGTAATGTATATGTCATGTCAAGTTTATGTTGATGTCCCATGTATTTGTAAATGTGTTAAATGCAAAAAAAGGAACATAAAATAAAAAAAATATATATATAATATACATTTATATATACATGTATATTGCATTTTTCATAAAATTTCAATTTTGAAACAAAAAATACAGTACATATATTATGTACCGGTCAGCTAGGATACAGAGTTTCTGTTCTTGATCGTCATGATCATAGAAGAAACCTGGTCCACCTCAGAATTAAGACCACCTCGCTATTAAGACCACTTTTACTGAGACCACTGGGTGATTTTAATAGATAGGTTTTAATGTAAATACTGTTATACATATTCTCAACACATGTTATATAATGTTTCTGACGTCCCTTGCTCATACACATTTTCATTTACAGCGGTTCGGAGCGGTAGGGAGCTGGGTTTTCGAGAAAAATATTTCAAAGATTAAAGGATAGATAACCACCCCATATATACATCTCTTCGCATCTGTAGCAGTGTGCAGCCAAACGTGAAGGTGTGATACATTGATCATGACCACATCAAAACAATAAGCAGTGATCTAGAGTTGGCTGTTCTATTGTTTAGAGGATTAAGTGTCATTTTATAACGAAATCTTATCGTTTGGTTGTTTATGCAAATTAAATGACAAAATTCGGAGGTGATTATTTAAAATATAACTGAAATTGTAATACATGTACGTACTATTCTGTACTAGGCAAAGGTACTTATATAATTTGTAACACAATGTTTTTTTCAGAGTAGATTATCATGTCAAAGTAAAACTGCTGAGTGAATCTGCTATAATATATATTGAAACCACTGAAGCTTATAATTTTCGTTACTGTAAAGGAAATTTTAGAAATATCAACCCATTCCAAATGATTCGACTGAACTAATTAAGTCTTCCCATCTTCTCCTCCCGGTAGGAGTATGTTATTTTTTCATTACATTGTACAGATCAATATGAAATATTTAATGTAAGTAGGAAACAAATTTGACATATTTCAGAGTCAGCCTAATTCAGGTATTCTCTGATAGCAGATAATAAAACCGTGATATTCCACAAAATTAGTACTAATCTGATAGATTTGTATCAATTCATCAAAACAGTAAAAAGTAAGCGTGTCACTATCCTTCATTAAATCATATACCAAAATTATGTTTTTCTTGAACCAAGCCTTATAAGAACAGTTTTTTCTACCAATATTCATATTTCAAAGTAAATTATCATGTTCAAGCCTTACGAAAACAGTTATGGAACCAATAGTCAAATTTCAAAGTAAATTTATCATGTCAAAGTAAAGTTTCTGAGTGAATTTGCGATCCGAATTTTGGACCTATCCTTGCTCCAATTTTTGCTGAACAACTTTCCATAATGTTTAATACTAAAAAGTAAGAAGATATTTACAAATTGTAGTTAGAAAAGGACACTGATGACAATATCTGTCATTTAGGTAACTCGTGCCGTTACCGTTTGTTAGAATATATGTTGTAATGTACTACAAACTTGATAGACATAGAGAAAAATATTAACATGTTTTGACAAAAAACATCCTTCGTGCCATTTACATGTCGTTTAGTTAATTAACTCAGGTTATTTAGTTTTATAGTTAATATATATACATTCATGTACTTGAAACTTGATAAAGCATATACCGGTAAACAGCTGATAGCTGACAGAGATTTTTTTTCTCTCTTTCCCACTCTTTCCCCTCTTTCTCCCTGATATGTTGCCAAAGTAGTATTAGTGAAGTTATGAAGCATGAGAGTCAACCTTTTAATGACAATATACGTTAGTTTTATATGTTACACGGTCTGACAACCATTAATTTTTGTAGTTATAGATAGTATGGTGTTCTTAAACTTGCTAGATACATTTTTGTTAAAAAGGAAATCCTTGATGTCATTCATATTAGTCATTAAAGGCCAAATACGTGTACGTTATTGCTTAAACATTATATGAGATTTTTTATATAATATAACCAGTAAGTTTTTTCTTGATATCTGAGGAATGCCTGTTTAGTTTTTAACAAAAACAAAATCAATTTAATTTGACATTACAAGTCACCATAATGCTGAAACTTTTCTTTATATAAACTTGACAACATAAATACTTCCTCTTTGATTGAAGGTTCTGCACTGAAATGCATTATGTGTATTTAGAATAACTAGACCTGTACAAAATGTGAGAAAATAAATCAATGTGATAAATTATTACGACCAAATAAAAACAATTATTTGTATTAGTTTTTCAGCCTTAGTTTAAGTCCTTTTTTTGGTTGGATCGTTTTCCAATTTGCAGTTATACTGATAATATAACCATTGACTTATCAATCTTTTTAAACACTCGAATCAACTCCTATCATCCAGAAGTTTTACCGCAGCAGTACTTTCAGTACTTTGATTGTAATAACTAAGAACATAGATCATATTCCAATTTACTGTAAAACTCGCTTTTTGTTTTAAATACATTTTTCGGCAGATTCCATGTGTTTTGCCACTGTTTATATAGCTATATTTGGCTATTATAGCCGTATTTGGCTATTATAGCCAAATCAGGACTTCTCCCCGACCTGATAACGTTAACTTTACCTGCAGAAGTGCTGCTTCCAACATTGGTGATAGGCCGAGAGTGAGATGAAATAACGGTATACAGTCTATGAAGCCTAATTGTCTATGACCTTTAGACTGAGAACTTTCTGCAATTAGTACACCATTGACAGAGCAGTGTGGATATTTTGCAGCATGTAAAAGCAATTTACAATAAGCTTGCGTGCTAACTGTGACGTCCGCCATTTTTCATCGGAAAGATGTGAATGGTTAAAAGAGTTTCCGGTTGTATGAAAAGATTTTGCTTAAATTATATAAGAAAAATGTATTCCACAAAAATCGATTTCTATATTAGATATGTATATTGAAAAGTGGACACTAATAGTATACGCGTATTTGATACATTAACTAAACTATATATATTGTTATAAATACTTGATTATACTGTGCGCAGGAGGCAGAGGTAGCTCTGGAAGGCCATACCCTTAATTCCTACCGGTGGGGTAGGGCCTGGAACACGTACGATAATTGCGGCCCACAATCTCCGTAACCAACATGGCGGACGCAAGTAAGAGACATGTATAGGGATTCTCGATAAAAGAAACGTGTTTTTCCATTTGTTATAATCGGTGTCATATGGGATACCTGGCGCTGACACATGATTTCTCCAATCATCTATTCGGATACAGTACAATGTGTTATTGTTAGCTTGGTTCCATGTTGTGATAGAATGGTGTGAAATTTAATGATGGATTTTGTAACGGCTCCCTGAAGGCAATGCTTGTCGGTTTTTATACATTTGACAGTTACCAGTAGGCCAATGGCATGTTCGTAAAGTTAACTTATATGGACGACATAGTGAAACTGGTGGACATATATTTTCTTCATCACCTATTTCACCAGTGCAGTGCGTTAATTTAGCATGTCATGTCGGATATATATGTAGGCATATCAGATGAAAAATCAAAATCCACTAATACCAATAAAAACTCTCCAGACAAATGCAATAATGTACTCACATGTTCAATATAAGGTCATTTTTCATTGGTCAATCATATAACATGAATAATTAAGGTCATCCAATCGTACCTCAATTTCAAAATGTGTTATGAAAGGGAGATAATCCAATTTCAACACTACCATCATTGCCAACTACAATTAGCAAAGGGAGACAAACCTTACAGAATTTCTTCTACCAAATTAGTTATAGTCTATTTCGAATAACTACTTTTATAAACTTACACATCTGTTGTTTTCCCATAAAATGTACAAGTATAATTGTTCTTACCATTATTTCAAAGTATTCTTTTGTTTTCCACTTCAGGAGGAAGGCATTTAAGAATAATTCTTATCTGAAAACAAAATGCATATATTGATATGTATTTATATACAAATATTTTTCATTACTAGTAGTCAGTGCTGGGTTTGGAACAATAGATGTAGTTCAGGAAGATTATAAAATACATATTTATATATACACATTTATACACTGTCCATGTCAACACAACAAATATATACATATTTATACTTCAACATAAGAAATCAACTGTTTGTATTATTGGTAATTATGGACCAATTAAAATAGGGAAAAATTCACACCATCAATTTTTAATGTTCCTTCGTTGATGTCTGCTTTAACTTCTTCCTCTGTCAACAGCACATCTTCATCAGAGTCTGATGGACAGTTTACAGCTGGTGACCTCCAGTATCGTATCTGTAATATAAGTAGTATAATAAGTAATTCTGTTCTTATCAGTTGGATCACACAATCAAAATAAATGTTGCCATGGAGACACATGTACATTGCCATTTCAATGATTAGTTTTTACTTATCATATAGTGGTAAAAACTTTAATTTATCAAAGTATGTACCATTTGTTTTCCCTATGTACACCACTACTATTTTTGGCCCTTTTGTAATTACAAAGAACCAATAACTATTCTGCATTAAAATACATTATGAGTAATAGTTACAAAAAACAAACAATACTAATTTTTAATTTACATATATAATTTCATATTATGTGGGGAGCAACATATGGAGGGAAAGCATGCACTAGGTGTAGTGAACATGTGTATCCATCCACCATATGACTTACAAATACAAGAGTGAAAGTAATCATGCATGTTGTAATAATTTAGTCAATGCACAGTTAAAATGAGAGTTTGGGATCCTTTCCTCTTCATCACTAGAAGTCAGTGCTGGGTTTAGAGTGGATTGTGGGATTCATGCTCTTCTAACCTTGAAGAATTTATTCTCATATGCCATTACTCTTCCTGTCCATATAGTGTCATCACCATTTTCATCTGTCCAAGTGTGGCTGATGGTCTTTCCCAAGAGGTGATCTGCATAGTTGTTGTCACAGAGTCTTCTTTTACCGCTTTTCAAAATGGTGGTCATATTTTCAATAAGTTGAGATTCACCAAATATTTTTCCTTTTGCACTAAATTGGAACAAAAGCTTTTGGCTAGGCTCCACCTCAAAGATTTTTTTGAACATTATTAACTGTTTCTTTAGAATGGCAACCTTTTCCTTTTTCGATGAGATATCCTTCAGGCCTTCTTTGATTTTTTGTTCTGAGTCCCATATACCATAATGTTGAACATCTTCAATGAACTGTTTTTTGTCTTTTTCTTCTTTCTTTCGCTTCTTGACTAAACTCTCTTTTCTGTCTTCAATAATATTAAGTTGTTTCTTTCCTTAATTGGTCTTTACGTTCTTTTCCTTCCTTCTGTAATGGACGCTTGTTCCTGCGGGCCTCCAGCATTACTTTCTTTCTGTTTTCATTTGGAAGGTCTTCTAGCCACTGTGCTGTGTGATTGTTTGTGTACATGATTGTGCTTTCCATGCTTACAGTTGATATGTTTGGTGCAGATTTCAATTTGCTATCAAGTTTTCCCATGAGTCTCTCAACTGTAATGTTGTTTGGAGGACATGTCGAGCTAGTGTGTAACATTGTTTGTGATGGAGTGTTGAATTTGCCTTTGCCTAAAAAGTCTGAAAATAGATGTTTTGATTTGGTGTGTAGTGTGGTATTTAGGCGTGTGAATATGTTACATAAATGTGGAGATATATCTGTACAAAATAAACTGCGTGAAATTTGATCTTATAGAGGTGGTGCTGGAAACAGGACGGATGTTATTGTGGAAAAATAATTGTGGATTGCTGGCTCCTTCCTTGAAAATTTCTACCATTCGATAATAAACAGGTGTCATTTCCAGGGCATTTTTAATTTCATTGCCAGCTTTAATCCAATATGGTTCTGTTATGAGTTTGGATATAATACCAAGACACTGGCAAATGTTCATGATATTAGAATCTGTAAGGCAATTTAAAATGAAATGTTGTGTCATGTTTAGTGTGGTTTTACAATTTACAAAATATTCACGTAGGTATGGAGATAGAAAAAATGTTGCGGCTGCATTGTGAAATAATATGTTGAATCTGTTTCCTCTGAAATTTTTAACAGGTATTGGTATATTCTTTTCTTTCAGATATAATGAAACAAGGAGCGGATCGCCTGAACCATCTTTGAAAAATAGTTTTGATACACAGCGCAGAAAATTTGTGGTGACTGATTCCATTTTCCCACCTCCAAACGAGCTCTTTATTCCCAAATCTTTTTCGATATTCTTAATTTCTTTTTCGCAAGTATCTGAAAACTGTAAAAGTGGGTGAACTGCGCATTTAAATTCATTTCTTTCGTGGTCGGTTCCAAATTCCTGATTGATCAGATGATTCACTTTGGTTTCTGTGGCGCTGCGATCAGTCATGAAGTTTTTGATTTTGGGCTCAATTGGGTGGTGCACTCCATCTGTGATGTCGTCACACATCTGTTTGCAACTGTTAAAAAAAGTCTCCCCTTTCCCATCTGCAACTTCTTTTAATCCAAGAGTCACTGTTTTGTTTTCTGATGTAAGCTCTACACCATAAAAATGGCGCCCCTTTTTTGTTGTCGCATCCCTATGCATTGTGACGTTATCTGTTTGTTGCAAGTGTTGTGATAAATGTTGTCTGTTTACATGTGCCATCTCTGTTGTGAATTCTGTTGCTAGGGATTGACTTGGCAGGTCTTTCTCGGTAATGTCGATTCCAACTAAATTCAAAACTGATGCAATTAACGTTGCTATATGTTTCATTCCCACATTACAATTACGAAATTTAAAATACAGAGCTCTGATCTTTTCATTGTAAGGTCTTCCTTTTGTGTTGTCTCTTACGATAAAATGTGGTTGATCTAAAGGTATGCCGTTGTTGTTGCTGCTGCTGCTGCTGTTGTTGTTTGGATCCTGAAGTAGTTCATGTTCATTTTGTAATAAGTGGATTTCTGTTTTTAGTTGTTTCATCAATTCATCATTACCTGTACCTGGTATATTGCACTGGGTTCCTTGTTGGTGTGTTGGTACTGGTGTTGCTTTCTGTCTTTCTTTTGCCTTCAATTTCTGGATGGAAGCTTGTTGTCTTTTTATTTTAAGGCGTAAAGAAGGGATATTTGCACTGTGTATTTTTTGTTTTAGTCTCGTAAGTTGCATATGGACGTGTGTTAAAACTCTTTGTAGAGATAGGATTTTCTTTTGCATGGTGTCGTTGTTTTCTTTTGGTTGTGAAGAGATGGCTCTCAATGGAGGAAATACAAAATGTTTCTGTTCATATGTGTGAAGCTTGTCACAGTTTCTAGCATTTTTAAGGCGTTGAATCTCCTTTGCAACTATTTTTGCTTTGTTAGAGACACTGCAACTATTCAGTTGCTCAGGCTGATGACCAGACAATTCACACAGCAATTTATGGATTGTTTTTCTTCTTCCTGAAGATTTTTGGACAACTTCCTGAACAATTTTATGAGTGAGTTGCTTGATATTTAGTGCCATTATTAATTTAATACATTACCTGTTACAACACTGAAACGTAAAACAAATAAGAACACTTTGAAAGAGAATTTAGCTTACCCATCCATGCTTTGTAATTGTGAATGACATCCCATTTCTTTTTAAATGCATCAGCTTGTTCAATGGCTTTTGTATTGTCACATGCAGCCAAATAATCATTACTCTCAAAAATCTTGAAATTAAATATTTATGCAGAAATCTGTAACAACACTTACAATATTCTATTATTATATTATTATAAGAAATCAATGTGAGTTTTTACACATAACACTCGCACAAAAAACCTTAACCTTGTCATTTCTGACGCACATAAACAGTTTCATACAGATTCAAGAAGAAGCATTTGAACTTTCAGATGACAGGGTTGTAGACATGTCTGAAAATGTTGGGCTTTTATTGGTGGAATCACTATCTGGAAGTAAATTATGTGAATCTGTATTCCCAAATGTCCCATCATGACTAGCATGAACAACACAAACTTTACAACCACAGACGATGTCTAATGTCGAACAACTGAGAGTATGTAAAAGATTCATGTCTCTGGACACAAACACATTAACCTTGTGTATATAACTGAACATAATTGCATCACGTGTATTTGAAAAATAATATGGTGAATTTGCATCCACAATTTGTGTAATGGTTTGGTGATTATGTGTCATTGTATCTGAAACAAAAAATTATAAACATTTCAAAATTTAAATTACATTCTGATTTGGGCAATTTAATACAAAACAGAACTTTATTTTCTGAAATATAAGAATGGGGATCAACACCTTCATAATGTTGTATTGTTATACTCACCAAAGAGCAACAGGAAATGCACTAGGAGAATAATATGATTGACAGGATGGCAGCTAGACTGTATATATGTCTGTTGTTATCTGTAAATAATAAATAAAAGCAACAAAGCTAATTAGCAATTGATCACATGGTATTGAAATGACCATAATATGCAGATATACTTATGAGTACATGTGGTTCCAATGCAGTTTAGTTAAATAAGTTCTTGTTTCTGAAACAACAATTTCTTAACATTTCAAAAATTAAATTTTGATTTGGACAATGGAATACAGAATGGAACTTTTTTTGTGAAATATAGGAATGAAGTTCAACACCTTCGTTATGTTGTATTGTTATACTACCAAAGAGCAACAGGAATGCACTAGGAGAATAATGTGATGACAGGATGGCAGCTAGACTGTATATATGTCTTTTGTTATCTGTAAATAAAAATAAAAGCAACAAAGCTAATTAGCAATTGATCACATGTATTGAAATGACATAATATGCAGATATACTTATGAGTACATGTGGTTCCAATGCAGTTTAGTTAAATAAGTTCTTGTTTCTGAAACAACAATTTCTTAACATTTCAAAAATTAAATTTTGATTTGGACAATGGAAAACAGAATGGAACTTTATTTTCTGAAATATAAGAATGAACTTCAACACCTTCATTATGTTGTATTGTCATACTCACCAAAGAGCAACAGGCAATGCACTAGGAGAATATTATGATTGGCAAGATGGCAGCTAGACTATAAAGATGTCTGTTGTTATCTGTAAATAATAAATAAAAGCAACAACACTAATTAGCAATTGATCATATGGAATTCAAATGACTACAATATGCAGATATACTTATGAGTAGTTCCAATGTAGTTTACATAAATACTTTCTTGTATTCGAAACAACAATTTCTTAACATTTCAAAAATTAAATTTTGATTTGGACAATGGAAAACAGAATGGAACTTTATTTTCTGAAATATAAGAATGAACTTCAACACCTTCATTATGTTGTATTGTTATACTCACCAAAGAGCAACAGGCATTGCACTAGGAGAATAATATGATTGGCAAGATGGCAGCTAGACTATATATATGTCTGTTGTTATCTGTAACAAAATAAAACGACAACACTAATTAACAATTTATCATAATGATGGTATTGAAATAACAATAATATGCAGATACAATTTTGTGTAGTTATTCATGGCATTTACCAATTTTACAGCAATGTTGAACAGCAGAGTTATGACATTTAAATAATAACAATAATAAATAACAAGACTAATTTATTTATAGAGGGTAGCTCAGTTACTTAAATAACTATTATTCCTTAAGGCCTTTACCTTTTCTACAAAATCACAATTCAAAAATCACAATATACATACATTATACTTACAAGTTTAAACTAACATTCATATTTAACTTACATTTGAAGTACCAAAATCGGGGGGAAAGATTATTGGTCAGGAAGCAGTCACTTCACAAGGATTTGTCATATCATTTCTACAAAACATAACAACAACTAAAACAATGCAAATAAGAAATGATTTAACATGATTTTATATGATTTAATTAAAAGAAATAAGAAGAAATAAACATTGCTACATGTACATGTTATATAATGGAATTATGGATAGGAAAACGTACAGTCACTTCATTTAAGACTTGTATGTATGTGGCTAGTACAAATCAGTTGAATGATATGAATAGTAAAATACATGTGCAACTGAACCCAAATGTTAACAAACTTTTTGGAAATAAACTATAGTGATAAGGGAAATAACTCGTACATGTGACATGGAATAATTATAAAATATGCTGTCGGTTTTGAACAGTCTAATAAATAATTGTGAAAAATTCTGTAATATATACCCATATTGTAAAGTTTAGTTTTCACACTAGACTTTTTATGACTTCGTATTTAAATATTAACAGGCCGGTAAAAAGTTGCCGTGAGTTTCAAATGAACATTCTTGACGTGAAAATAATAAAGATTTACTTATTGTTTGCGGAAAGAACTGCAACCGAACTCGACCTAAATACAAACCTGAATACCTAAGCTTGACAATATCCAAGTTGGATTATGATGTCACAATTGTAATATTGTTTCAAAAGGAATTTTGTTCCTGCACTACTTGCATGGTTGATACGCAATACGTGTCATGGAGGAAATCGACAGGTCCGGAAGTGTTGAGGTTATCTCCCTTGTAACATAATTAAGCGTCAGCTGATATGCCTAATATATGTGCAATATATACATTATTTATATCGCTCTATGTGTTTTGTTTACTTTTGACAGTTACCAGTATGGCATGTTCGGAACGTTAACAATTATGACAGAGTCAAGTTATGCAAATCATTTCTTATAAGTGTATAATGATACTATTAGAGGTTCTGGTGGTTCTATCCATGAGGGTACTTGGTTCAATTCCAAGGGAACCTAGCTGTTGTCATTATACACATTACAATTACATTAATGTATCACCCTTTCCCTTATATATAAAATTCAGATCTATAATATGCCATGCTGGTAACCATTTCATTTTCTTATATGTACTTCTGATTATGTAGTGCTTAAGCAAAAGACAACACATTGATTTTGGGAAAATGTCATAGGTAATTTATTATCAACATCTACGGGTACATGTATGTGTACGTACATGTAGAAACATGTATCACCAGGGGTTATTTTAGTTCTATCAATGAGTGTACTTGGTAATTTTGATCATTTTTGTGTAAAATAACAGTCAAGAGATACATTGCACAGGCTAATAATTTGTAGCGGGATTGGACTGAGTTGATCAACGGTGACCAGGTAGCTCATGATCAGTCCGTAGAGCACTTGGCTAGTGTTTGGAGGGTCCCGGGTTCGAATCCCGGTGTGGCATTTTCTCCTCTCCTGTTACAAATTTATGCTAAAGATTTACTATAAGAAAGTTGTGAATTACATTTAATTCAGGATTATTTTGAAATACATGTTGACATACAATGTTATCACGTGTCAGCTGACCATGATAATGAGTGAAGTTACACATACAGTATACAGAGTAATTTATCTAAATCAAATGTCACTGTGATCAGCATACAAATGTATAAAGCTGGAATAGCCAGGATTATTCAAGTGAATCAATACCATACAATTATGCTGGAATAGAGAGGGATCCGGATTAAATGGTGGCCTGTTTTGACAAGTTATACACAATCTTCCATACCCAAAACGTATTTATGACATTATAGAACCTATATTTTTGTTGCAGGCATTTGACCATAGCTATTGCAAAGCTACTGAAAGATGTGCAAGTTTTCAACATCTGAATCTGCATACCTATGCTGTTAATGCAAAGAAATGTACTCCAAAGAAACTGAAGCAGCGTCCAAGGCCGATAATGAGCCCCACTGGATATACACCAAATTCAAAAGTGTTAAGGGTATTGATTTATTGATACTTTGAGAGACAGGTTTAGAGACTCTTTTCCAGATAGTGTTTCAAATTTAAAAAAGAAAAAAGATTGCATTACAGAGGTGTTTTGTATTGCTCCTTAAAATATATGTATTCATATTATTCTTCTGTCAGTCTATAGAATTTCCATACAGTTAATTTTGGAGTTAAGTTCTCCATGATCTGTTTATATAACCAACAGATTGATTCAACATCAAGCATTATAGACTACAAATGTGTGGAACCATATTGAAGACAAAGAGTTGAATATCTTTCAAGTTCTCAATTTATTATGACAAAACATCAAAGATTTCAATATTACTAAACAAAACTATGTGGTCATCACTAAATGTGTTGAAAAACATAAAAATGATGAGCGTTTATGCTTTAAGCAGCATCATCATGACAATGAGATCATCAGAAAATTTTTAAATACTTAAATATTCAGTTTCAACAAACAACTTCCACACTCTGAAATATGCTATATTATAGACATTATGATTATACCAAAACCAACATCATGACAATGCAATGAGATCATCAGGAAATCTTTAAAAAATATTAAATTATTGGTTTAAATTTCATTCAAACAATCACCTGTTACACAAAACTGTGAAATTTACAAAGAATATCTACAACTCAAATATGTCATACAGGAACACATCTTATTTGGACAAAAAACTTCCACACTCTGAAAAATGCCATATTAATATGTATTAAAGACATCATAATTATGCCTAAAACAATATCACGACAATGATATCAACATGAAAATCTTTAAATTTTTTAAATAATCAGTTTGAATTTCATTCGAACAAACAAGTACGAGATCATCATGAAAATCTTTAAATATTTTTAAATAATCAGTTTAAATTTCATTCAAACAAACAAGTTCGAGAACAATATGAAAATCTTTAAATATTCTTAAATAATAAATTAAAATTTCATTCAAACAAACAACTACCACACACAACTCTTCACAAAATAAATCAAATATCTTAAGTATTTCCACAACCCACACTGTATGTCATACAGCATCGTTACTGACAATGTTCATCAGGAAATCTTTCTTGACACATTTAACGTACAACTGTAACAAAAAACTCTCCAAGAGTCTCATCTTTGTAACTCCCATAACAGGTGTTAACTATCACAGATCAAAAAAGAATCGCATATGATTCATTCAAACAAACAACTATAGCTAACACACACAACTCTTGAAATAAATCAAATATCTTAAGGGTTTTCCACAACCCACACTGTATGTCATACAGCATCGTTACTCACAATGTTCATCAGGAAATCTTTCTTGACACATTTAACGTACAACTGTAACGAAAAACTCTCCAAGAGTCTCATCTTTGTAACTCCCACAACAGGTGTTAACTATCACAGATCAAAAAAGAATCTCATATGAAATTCTTAATCAATTGGAGTCAATGTACATATCACATGATAATTTGATGATATAATGACAAGTTTTCCAAGAACTTTTGTATCGATTGTAATACAAAACATCACACAAAGTTACCTAGCTATAGGTCATTCTAACAAGACCATGTACACTGCACACTACAAGCACATTTCAACCGAAGCACGTTTGCGTTGAATGGCCTGCCAGGTGAATTCTTTCGAAGGATCTAGTTTTTTCATGGGGGAATTGAATTGTTCAAAACCTTGAAACTGTTGGTATAGCGATAGCTTGACAGCCGATGGGTGCCGAGAATGGACTCTGTCATAATTGTTAACGTTCCGAACATGCCATACTGGTAACTGTCAAAAGTAAACAAAACACATAGAGCGATATAAATAATGTATATATTGCACATATATATCCGACATGACATGCTAAATTAACGCACTGCACTGGTGAAATAGGTGATGAAGAAAATATATGTCCACCAGTTTCACTATGTCGTCCATATAAGTTAACTTTACGAACATGCCATTGGCCTACTGGTAACTGTCAAATGTATAAAACGACAGCATGCTTCAGAGCGTTACAAATCCATCATAAATTACCATTATCACACACATGACATGCTAAAATAACACATTGTACTGTTAGAATAGATGATGGAGAAAACATGTGCACGCCAGTTTCCCTATGTCACCGATATAACACATGGAAAACACGTTTCTTTATCGTATCCCTATACCTGTCTACTGCCGTCCGCCATGTTGTTTACGGTGATGTGGGCCGCCATTATCGGACGTGTACCAGGCCCTAACCCACCGCTAGGAATTATGGGTAGGGCCTCCAGGCTATCTACTCTCCGCCAGGCTGCGCTCCGCTCACTAGGGACCGGTAGCGGGTAACCATGATGATTTTTTTGATTGGTCAATCTACATATCCGGTTCGCCTGCATCACATTTTTTTAGGCGTGGGAAACCCCTTTACGCACGAAGCGACGGATCTTAACGTAAAGAATAAATAATTTATTTGAACGATATATAAACAAAAGTAAATAAGATCTTAAGTTTTGAAATCATTTCGTGCTAACAGAGTTTAGAGTGTTCATAGGAACGACGTTAATGACGTTATTTTCTCTTAACGGAAGTAGCCGTCTCCATGATGACATATCAAGCGCAGAAATGATGCGCACTACTCTGGAGTTGGAATTCCCACTCAAGAGGCTCTGGAGTTGGAATTCCCACTCAAGGTAGCAGTGTACAGTAGATTTGAAAAAAATCAGCAAAATTAAGTGCAGGCTTTATGTACACACAGCTTTTTAACCTTAAATGACATCTATATCAAAGTATATATATTTGTAATCTACACAACATTTGCAATTGTTATGCAGAGTTCATTTTTGGACAAGTCTGCTTTTTGTGGTATTGTGAGCCTGTAAAAACCATGGTAACCAAATTTGTTTTTTTGAAAAAATGCAAAAAATTGGGATTTTCAACCCAAAATTACACCCCCTCTAGGAGAATTTTTTTTCTTGAACACAGTTTAAAACCAAGCATCACTGCCGTGATAGCGGAACTGAGCCTATTTCGACATAGGTATATCATTAAACTTTTGAGCAATCTTACCTAGTACCCCGGCTATCAATTTCTGCTGCTACAGTATTGAGTTTTTCCATCTTAGACGCACATTCGGATATCCTCTAAACCATTAATCTCGAACCCATTTTGGGGAATTTCTTTATGCAAATGTGAAGCTTCCATATAATTCTCTAGATTGAATTCACCAATTTTAGGACATATACATTTTTTAATTTTTTATGCATATAATAAAACAGGGGCTTTCTGCTTAATAAAAATCTCACCCATGGCCATTCGGTCTTACTGTACACTGCTACCCAAGATGGCTACCCGCTACCGGTCCTCAGTGAAGCGTACGCAAGGGAGGTAACTGAGGCGGGAACCAGTCTAGGGCTAAACCATGTAGCCCGCCCCGAGCCCGAGCTTTGGTTATTTTCGTTTTTCTACACAACGACAGCACATATTAAAACGATTTTTGACACAACATTTCTTTGTGTTATGTTTTATCTTTCTATGTAAGTTATATATCATGAAATTAATTTGAATTTCATAAATCGACCTTTATCACTTTTCAAGGGGCTAAACCATGTAGCCCGCAATGGAGCGTGACATTTTACGATTTTTCCAAATTATTAAAATATTATGCCTTTTTGACAATAATTGTCGTAACCCAAACACCAAGTAAACCTAGCTGGTCATTCAAACATATATATCCAATTATTTTATAACAAATTCTGCCTTTTTTGTAACTGCGTTGACAAGTACCTGTCTCGCCGATCTCTCTGTTTACCCGAGCCGAGCCCGAGCTAAGGGCAGACAACTCTCCGACCCGAGCTTTTTTCACGTAAAATGCACACGTTATTACATGTAGCCCGCAATGGAGCGTGACATTTTACGATTTTCTCAAATTATTTTAAATTTATGCTTTTTTGAGAAGAATTGTTTTAATCCAAACAACAAGCAAACATAGCTAGTCTGATAAGTATAAAATTCAACATTAATATCAAATTATTTCATAACGAACTCTGCTTTTTGTAACCTCGTTGACCTGTCTCGCCGATCTCACTGTTTACCCGAGCCGAGTCCGAGCTAAGGGTAGACAACTCTCCGTTCCCGAGCTTTTTATAGTACATGTAGAACATTTAGCCATTCTTCAAGTAAGAATGTTTCCGAGCTCTGCGACGGTGACGCAGTTCTACACAGAGTCAATATAATAAAGTGTTTTCGATTCAACTTCATCTTTGCAAATTTAATTAAAAAATCCATAGATGCGGTCTCATACAATTTTTGTCGAATTTTAACTCTTCATAACCTTTAACACCATTGAAACGAAACTCTACTAAATTAGCGATTGCAAAAACCCCACAGTTGACCCCGTTTGTCTGTTGCTGTACATAAGGTAAAATTGCCTGTAACATTGCCAGAGCATAACCCGTATCCTGCCTGCATACCATTAATATTAGAAAATTGTTTCTTTAAAATGTCCTGAACATAACACATTGTATTTCCACAAAGTTTCTTATCCATTAAAATATTATTCTTTTCCTTAAAACTAATTGTACTTTTACCATTATTCATCCGAAAATCAGCAATTTAACACGTTTATGTATAGCCTTCAGCTGGTATGTACCTACTCCTATCAGAAACATATATACATATGTTTCTGCGCCCATTAATACCCTTTTTATCTCATTGCTATAGTAATTTTGAAGATAATAAAAATGACAAAACTGACTATTTAACGGAATCACTTTCCAAGTATTTAAAGATTTGATCAAACTATTCGTACCTTCAACTATATTATTTGTAATACCCTTGTACTTGTTACTTATACCTAATTCAACTAGTACCCACCAACCTATATACATTATGTATTTCACTATATCTCCCTTGATATTAGAATTGGAATAATCTACAAATGGTTCACTCCACTTCTCAGAGACCTTATCTGACATAGTTTTAAAAAATCGCTTTCACTATCAAACCTCAATATAACATTACATTGAAATTACAAATAAACAATATCATGAATAACTGATGTTTATTTCATGCAAAGTTAATTATCTAATTATTTTTCATTTGAATTTAGTCAACTTTTGTACTTAATGTCATTTAATTAAAATTCAAATATTAATATAACATATAAACCGCTATTACATTAATTAAATTATACAATATTGTAATAATAACGTGTGCATTTTACATATACAGTCATTAAAAAAGCTTGGGTCGGAGAGTTGTCTGCCCTTAGCTCGGGCTCGGCTCGGGTAAACAGTGAGATCGGCGAGACAGGTCAACGAGGTTACAAAAAAGCAGAATTCGTTATGAAATAATCTGATATTGATGTTGAAATTGATACCTTGATGACCAGCTATGTTTACCTGTTGTTTGGATTAAAACAATTCTTCACAAAAAAGCATAGGTTTAAAAATAATTTGGGAAAATCGTAAAATGTCACGCTCCATTGCGGGCTACATGGTTTAGCCCCTTGAAAAGTGATAAAGGTCGATTTATGAAATTCACTTTAATTGCATGAAATATGAATTATATGTATAGACTCCTTCTTTGTCTATGTTGACAGGCAGAGGGACCTCCAGTTTATAGGCATTTTCCCTTGGCTAACTACTTCTAAGTATATTCTTTTAAACATGATATTTTTGCATCAACACAAAGTTTAAACATTATATCATGGCTTGATCTGATCAGTTTTCCCAATTGATGTTATTTAATATGATTTTTGAAAGTATTAAAATGAGCAAGTTTTACCTGGTTTTTCGAAAATCAGGCATTCAAAACCGGAAGTGCATTTTGTTTTATTATATACGTTAAAATATAATATTTTTCTTTCCAAAATCGTACTCACACCATCTGAAAATTACTTAACTTTTATAACATATTAAAGTTATTCTGCTGTATTTAACTATTAAAGAGTTTATCTAAAAGCCCCTAGGGACATACAGAGGTACATCTGCCTATCGTAAAAATGGCGAAGTTGCCAATCTCTATGTATATATGTTTCTGGTATATATATACTGTACAGTACATGACCGTTTATTGAATGGTCATGTGTATATAAAAATACATTATGTTACATTATTTAATCAAAGTAATAGCATTTTATACTTAAACGATTAAAAACGATTCAGTTTCGTCCGTTGATTCGTCGTTCCGGCTAAATCTTGTATCCCGTGCCGTGCCCGCGCAGGGGACCCGAGCCGAGGTTCGGTTATTTTCACTTTTCTTCTTAACGACAGCATCATTAAAATAATATTTTACACAATTAATCTTTGCGTTAATATTTGTTTTTCCCTGTGGGATAACGCTTAAAGATTGAAACCGACTTCAGCATCAGCAGCAGAGATCCATCATACAGGTGAGGACCATTGGGTAGTGTCAGTTCAAGGGGAAGATGGTAGTGAGGTATATATACTTGATAGCTTGATATAGGTATAACTAGGCAGAGGGGTCATTTGTCAGCATCATTAGAAAACAGTTAACATCTACTTATGGGAAGAATAGGAAAATGCTACAGGCAATTTTACCAAGTGTGCAACAACAGACAAACGGGGTTGGCTGTGGAGTTTTTGCAATAGCTAATTTAGTAGAGATTTATTTCAATGACTTTAACGGTAATGACGATTTGGAATTCGATATAGTTTGTATGAAATAGCATCTAGTTTCTTGCATTTTGAATGGGTTTTTTTTTCTAAATCCAATAAATGATAAATACATATTTGGAACAGTTCAATAGGAAATTAAAAATATATAATAATTAAATTAGTATATATATTTTTTTGTAATTCTTAATAAATCATTTATGCATATAAATAAAACAAGAAATAAAGTAAATAGTTTGTAATAAACATGTATCTTTAAGTATATTGTTATTATGGTGGATAATTATCTCGCCAAAATTATCACGATGAGTCGACTTATCATGATAATTCAGTCGACTTACCATGATAATTAAATCGACTTGTCGTGTTAATTATGTGAACTTATCATGATAATTAAGGCGACTTTTTTGTTTTTGGTATTGTAAGTAGACATATCGTGATCTTACTAAAGCGTCATAAATAACGCCCCAAAATTGTAAAAAATGAAAAATTCTTCTAAAAGTAGGCTTTATCATCATCAAATTGAAAAAAAAAATGAATTTCAACCCAATATTGTAAAAAAAAAAATGAACAATTCGTCTAAAAGTAGGCTTTAACATCATCAAATTGTAAAAAACATATATGATTTTCAACCAAAAATTGTAAAGAGTAAAAAATTCGTCTAAGTAAGCACTAGCATTATAAAAATTAGATTTTTTTTTGTGATTTTCAACAAAAAATTGTAAACAATAAAAATTTGTCTTAAAGTAGGCTTTAGCATCATAAAAATTGTAAAAAAAGTGACGATATTCAACCTTAAATAAATTTAAATACGAAAAAATGTGAAAATTGTAAATGACCTCTGAAAGTAGCCTTTAGCATAAAAAAATGTTAATTTTTTCAGTTTTTCAACCCAAAATTGTAAAAACTGAAAAATTCGTTTTAAATGTAGGCTTTTGTATCAAAAAAAATGTAAAAAATGAAGAATTCGTCTAAAAGTAGGCTTTACAGTATTGAAGCGTGTAACGTTCTCTCGAAACGAGCACGAAACGCAAAACGGAAACGAAATGTTAAACGAAAACGAACGAAAACGCAAACGAAAAACGAATAGCGTAAAATGAAAAACGCGTTTCGACAGGCGCTAAACGCAAAACGAAAAACGTAAACGAAGTGAGGCCTGAACGCAATCATAAATGTCGATCGGGACTCCGGTAGCTTAGTGATCCGGATTCTGAGAGCGATATCTATTTTACACTCGCAATTTTTATTTAGTACGTGTTATCATCATAGAAATATATCTTGTCTTAGAAAATATGTAATTGTAATATATATATACACAAGGATTTATAAACGTCATTGAATAAGTATGTGATTACGTATAGATATTCAAGCATTAAATACTTTTTTACAGTGGACCCTCGATAATCCGGACACCTTGGTTCCCAGCCTAAACCGTCCGGATTACGAGTTTTCCAGACTGCCGAATTTCGTGTTCTTAGTCAATTAAATTGTCACGTACGAGTTACTCCCCTTGACCTTGTAATCGATGATAGGCTTTTATGTAACATACGTATAATTAATACTTTGTTTGTTATGTTTTATAGGTATTCTTATATCATTACGTTAAGAATAATAAATAAACGCATTTCTTTTTCAAAATACGAAACATAAAGCCATCGTTAATTGTGTACTATGTATGCATATAACTACGTATCCCATTCTTGATCTCTCAATTATATAAGCGGCAAATTTGTAATAACGTAAGGAACACCTGACGAAACCGCGGGGCGTAACGATTTACCCAAAACTACCCAAAACTTCCCCAAAACTACCCAAAATATTTATATAGCTTCTCGTAAGTTAGTAACATTTGCTGAGTCTGGAATATTAAGATTTTATGACGTAGTTGATAATCAAAGAAACCAAACCGGAACGTACTAGTTTGTAATAGCGGTTACCTCCCTTTAATTCGAGATACCAATACGTGACCAGGGTACAACTTGCCGCCGATCAGTAGCTTCTTCTGTTAATTATGACGTTATGATATTCACATCAAATGATGAACGTCATAATCACCGGATGGTGGGACTTATCAACGTTAATGTACTTTACCCATGTTATATTCAAAGAGTAGTAACTATGCTACTGTGATAGAACGGGTTTCTGTCATTGTTGCATTTATTTCTACAGTATGTATATTTGTTATTGCACTCTTCTAAGTCTTCACTTCAGTGATCTGTTTATTTATCTTTGACCCAAATTCAGGGGAACACCGTGAGAACAGGTCTTATCTAGGGTTAGCTGCGATGACGTAGCTCTGAACGACGGACGGAAGATTTCTGACAGATGGTCGTCGTCAGAGCTACGATTCCGTCCCATTGCCCGTAGTGTTGCAAAACATCCAGCGGTGAAAATGTTGCATTTCATGTGTGTCATGTAATTTTTTTAATTAAATTCAACAATATCAAACATTTTTAACGTAAAATGATTATTTATTTACCCACCTCCATGTCTAAAATATGTTTTGAAGCACTTTTGAATGGCTCGCATCTCCGACACGGCTCTCTTGGCCGCCATGATGCTTCTCGTTAGAAAGTCTCGCGCTCCAAATATGGCACCTAGTACCATATATGGAATGACCTACAAATTTTCACTACGAAAGAAATAATGTTACCAAGTTTTTAACATGAACTTTAAAAATTCTTTTTTGCTTAATTCTTAATAATACTTACATTTGTTCAGTTTCACCATATTTATTCTTAGTTTGTTGGCTTTTTAAAACTTTAAAACATATTTTAGATTTCTACCTGTTGGGTGTTTCATTTCGTCACGGTTTCCGGTAAATCAAACATGGCGGCGTATTTGAATAGAATTATACATGTGTTGTGTTTGCCTTGGATTTTACCACTAATAGTTGATGAAAGATTATAATCGAAAGGTTTGTGAATTGAATATTGATCATAGTTGTCAGAACAATACAGTTACATAAGGATAATACCCGAAAAATATATTTTTATCAGTCTCAAAGTGCCCGATGTGGATCACATCGGGGCTTGCAACACTAGCGGCAATGGGATGGAATTCATACCCTGCCGGGAACGGAGTGGAGGCAGGGTATGATTATTCGTTCTAATCTAGGGTGTGTTTGCTGTTTAGCAGTCACATTCATCAACCTAGTTGTTCTCATGATCACCCCGATGATGACCGCTGGCCGGACTACACGTGTGGTACACGTGGGAGGTGTTTATCAGTCAGTTGAGCCTAGCTGCGATGACGTAGCTCTGAACGACGGACGGAAGATTTCTGACAGATGGTCGTCGTCAGAGCTACGATTCCGTCCCATTGCCCGTAGTGTTGCAAAACATCCAGCGGTGAAAATGTTGCATTTCATGTGTGTCATGTAATTTTTTAATTAAATTCAACAATATCAAACATTTTTAACGTAAAATGATTATTTATTTACCCACCTCCATGTCTAAATTATGTTTTGAAGCACTTTTGAATGGCTCGCATCTCCGACACGGCTCACTTGGCCGCCATGATGCTTCTCGTTAGAAAGTCTCGCGCTCCAAATATGGCACCTTGTACCATATATGGAATGACCTACAAATTTTCACTACGAAAGAAATAATGTTACAAAGTTTTTAACATGAACTTTAAAAATTCTTTTTTGCTTAATTCTTAATAATACTTACATTTGTTCAGTTTCACCATATTTATTCTTAGTTTGTTGGCTTTTTAAAACTTTTAAACATATTTTAGATTAGAACGAATAATCATACCCTGCCTCCACTCCGTTCCCGGCAGGGTATGAATTCCATCCCATTTCCGCTAGTGTTGCAAGCCCCGATGTGATCCACATCGGGCACTTTGAGACTGATAAAAATATATTTTTCGGGTATTATCCTTATGTAACTGTATTGTTCTGACAACTATAATCAATATTCAATTCACAAACCTTTCGATTATAATCTTTCATCAACTATTAGTGGTAAAATCCAAGGCAAACACAACACATGTATAATTCTATTCAAATACGCCGCCATGTTTGATTTACCGGAAACCGTGACGAAATGAAACACCCAACAGGTAGAAATCTAAAATTAGCTGCGATGACGTAGCTCTGAACGACGGACGGAAGATTTCTGACAGATGGTCGTCGTCAGAGCTACGATTCCGTCCCATTGCCCGTAGTGTTGCAAAACATCCAGCGGTGAAAATGTTGCATTTCATGTGTGTCATGTAATTTTTTTAATTAAATTCAACAATATCAAACATTTTTAACGTAAAATGATTATTTATTTACCCACCTCCATGTCTAAAATATGTTTTGAAGCACTTTTGAATGGCTCGCATCTCCGACACGGCTCACTTGGCCGCCATGATGCTTCTCGTTAGAAAGTCTCGCGCTCCAAATATGGCACCTAGTACCATATATGGAATGACCTACAAATTTTCACTACGAAAGAAATAATGTTACCAAGTTTTTAACATGAACTTTAAAAATTCTTTTTTGCTTAATTCTTAATAATACTTACATTTGTTCAGTTTCACCATATTTATTCTTAGTTTGTTGGCTTTTTAAAACTTTTAAACATATTTTAGATTTCTACCTGTTGGGTGTTTCATTTCGTCACGGTTTCCGGTAAATCAAACATGGCGGCGTATTTGAATAGAATTATACATGTGTTGTGTTTGCCTTGGATTTTACCACTAATAGTTGATGAAAGATTATAATCGAAAGGTTTGTGAATTGAATATTGATCATAGTTGTCAGAACAATACAGTTACATAAGGATAATACCCGAAAAATATATTTTTATCAGTCTCAAAGTGCCCGATGTGGATCACATCGGGGCTTGCAACACTAGCGGCAATGGGATGGAATTCATACCCTGCCGGGAACGGAGTGGAGGCAGGGTATGATTATTCGTTCTAAGTTGAGCCTTGTCTATATTTAAGCGGAAGTTATATTTAGTGTGTAGGTGGGTTGTTGTAGCAACGGTTTAACCTAAATATGGTGCTCTGTCCGGACTTTGACCAATCAGTGGTCACTTTGGGGTACTGGGTTGATGTGTCGTTATAAAAGGGGTTGCTTCTAAGGAAGCTTTGGTCTTGACTAGGGAGAATGGGTTAGGGACAGAACCACGCCGTGCACTGTCAACAGTAGGCTGGCTACCAGTCTCTAGAATATTAAACAAATCACTAAAAATTGGCTTGATTATTTTTGTCTCTACTACATGCCTGATTCCTAAGTTTTAAACTAGGGGGAGATAATCTAGTAAAGAACTCTGCTGAGAAAGTCTTATCAGCAACTTAGGGTCTGGTAGCCAGTCTATGTCAACAGTGCAACACTTGCGGGGTCTCTGAACTACCATTTGGGTTTATACTTAGAGCTACATGACTAACAATGGTTTGTGTCGTTCTAGGGGATTGTCAGGGGCTTAGGGCTTAGACATCCATAGGAAACCTAGTTCGCACAGTGTAGTAGGGGATCGTCAGGGGCTTAGGGCTTAGACATCCATAGGAAACCTATTTACACAGTTAGTTATGTCTCATAGAGTTAGAAACATTTGGTAGGTCGGTTGTCTCCCGTTAGGTGTTGTTGGACTGTGTTTGGGAACACCTGGTCTTGTTGTTCTGTAGCTATATAATTAGGGTTTCGCTTCATATAGGATAATTATATACTTGTTTCTCTTACTGTAAGTTGTCTACATCAGGCACTATTGTATATATATTCTTTGTCAATTCTGTATTACTTGTCTTTATATAATAAATAGTTGTTTGTACCTGTATTTACCTAGTTGAGTTATTGGATTAGTATCTGTGCTTCCGCTACATCCTAGGGATCGAACCTGTTGTTATACAGGCCTGTAACCTGTGGAGGAAACGGGATCCGGAGAGGATTTGTGACGACTGTGGACTCTGTTGTATACTAAAAATACTATACGATCACGATTTGGGACTTAAACACATAACGGGAGCTACAGTCGGATCGCCAATCCGGGTCTCTTGGAAAACCCTCCCTATTACAGAATGGTGCTGTGACCAGGATGTAGTTGTGTAAGTACTGATAACATTATCCAATTTCTCAAAACTTGTGATTAACTATATAACTTATTTGTTTTTGTAACATTAATTTACCAAGCGTTTATATAGTATGATTTAAACTTTATTTATGACGTTGTAGGTACTTTATCTCTAGAATATTCAAGACCTCTAGTGAAAGACAGTCTACTAGTGTTAAATTATATAAAGGCCTACACTGTTTTAAGTTTAATTTGGATATTGTTGCAATTGGATGGCATATGGTTTAGGGAACAATTGTTATCATGGAGAAGGGTTTCATGCATGATCAGGATAGTAATAATGAGGTATCGGGACTGGTAACCAGTTCATATGTACCTCTTGTACCTCCTAGCAGGGTTAGTAGAAAAGAGAGACACCCTGACACATTCGATGGTCAAAGCTGTGATTGGCAGGATTATAACGTTCATTTTGAACAGGTTGCTGCCTGGAACGGGTGGACAGACATAGAAAAGGCCCAACAGTTAAGTATAAGTTTAAAGGGAACAGCCCAGAAATTATTGAGTAACCTTACTGTTGTGCAGTTGTCAGATTATCAGTGGATAAAACAATGTCTCACCCAAAGGTTCAATCCTAAAGAAAGGGATGTAGCTCATAGATTTACTTTTAGGGAGCGTAAACAGGGGAAGGACGAAACTGCGTCTGATTTCGGATATGATTTAAAAAGAACTGCCGCCCTAGCCTACCCTAAAATCCCATACCATTACCTGGAATGTCAGGTGGTAGATCAGTTCGTTAACGGCCTACATAACTTTGAAATGCGAAAGAAAGTGACTTTCGGTCATCCTAGCACTTTGGATGAGGCTATTTCCTCTGCAGTCGAATATGAGGCTGTAACACCAAGAAACATGTAGAGTCTGAGCCGGTATGTTCTATACATACAAATAGTACTGTAGAACAAGTTCTTATATTTAACCAAATAAGTAACTTACTTGATAAGTAAATGTCCAGTATGAAGGGTAAGGATAAGAAGTTAAAAACCCACGTTAAGAATTACAATAAAGTACAAAAAGGTACCTGTTTATTTTGCAAACAGGAAGGACATTATGTCCGAGAATGTAAAAGGTTACAAAACCTACAGAAACTAGAAGATAGAATTAGTCAGTTGGAAAAACTAACTAGGGCTGGGATCAGGGCCGAGACATCAGCCTGTCAGAATACATTAAATACTATAGGTATTTCTAAGTCAGAGTTGGGGATTTTGGAGAAAACTGAAAGGAAACTAGAAAGGGATGGAAACGTATCGGGCCAGGTTCCATTAGGCTTACAAAATGTACGTTCGGGCATAGGTTGTCTGAATGCAGAGGTGCAAGTACAACAGGTAACATGCGGAATGCTGATAGATACTGGGTCCCCGGTTTCTGTTCTATCCTTTGACGAGTTTACAAAGTTGGGGCTAGGTGTAGAGTCGCTACAGAGATTTGATACAAATCTCATCACAGCCGACGGGAACCAACTCGAAGTAAAGGGATGTATTCCTTTAGTGTTTAAAATGGGACAATCTGTGTTCATACAGAACTTTGTTGTTTCAAAAGTTAAGAATTTGTCTGGGATACTGGGAATGGATTTCTTGTCAGCACATTGTAGTTCCATTTAATTAGAAAATGCCATTTTAGAGACAAATAAGGGGGATGTACAGCTAAGCAGACAAAATTTTGAGTGTAATAAACTAATTCTCTCTGTTATGAGTATAGAACAGCAGGTTGAATCTAACAAGAGAGAAAATAAAACAGAGCCTGTAACTACAAGGGTAGTAGGTCAACAATCTACTATGGTAGATGACGAAATAACGTTTGAACTTCAGGTCGGCAATACTGAGAACATTGCTAATGATAAACGGGACAATGAGTTAGTAGAGAACTCTAGGGATGTTCAAGTATTAAACAAGGATGAAAATGAAGCTAGCCTAGCACACAAAGGCGTTACCTTGGTAAAGGGTATGGTTGTCATGGTAGCTATAGGGTTCATTTTGTTAGCTTTACTTGGAATGATTAGGTCAACTAACTTAAGCCCCATTTGTCCTGAAGATACTGCTAGTAATGTAACCCTATAGAGGTATGCAGGCTGGTAGCCTTGCTTAAGCCCCAATGATATTATTGGTGATAGATGATTGTAACCCTATAGAGATAGACAGGCTAGTAGCCCTGCTTAAGTCCCCATGAATATCATTAATAGATATGATATTTGAATATTCCCGCTAGGTAAACAGGAAGTGGGGTACCTGTTGAACCTTGACAGAAGTTGTCATGTTAGCCGTGTATAATTGTGGATCGCGGGGCTGAGTTAAATTATAGTGTATTTTATATAAGAGTACAAGTATTAGTTGTTTAATAACAACCATGTATATATTTATTAGGCTGTGTTTAATTTCATAGTGCATTATTGTGGTGTATATAATGTTGCTTATACCTAGTACTGATGTGTAGTATGTTTAAAGGTCAGTAACGCGGGATTGTTTACTCATGTTTGCAGCCAGAGTTAGGTTGTTGTTTTAAGGCATGGCCAAACTAGGTGACCGAAATATCAGTAAATTGTTACGGCACCTACTTAGTAGCGACTATGTGGGATGTTCTGGAAAGCATGACAGGACATCGCACGGTCTATGCACGTGTTAAACTAGGTGACCAATTTATTAGTTAATTGTTACCAAATAGGTATGGGTATGGTAGGGACTACGTGGAATGTTCTGGAAGGAATGATAGGACATCACGTAGTCCACACACCTGTTTAACTGCGCAGTATAGTTTGTGCAAAATGTGCATATTACAGGCGGTTCTGTCCAGCCTCAACCAAGTCCAGTCAGAAAATCAAAACATTTCTATTTTGTTAAGCCTGCATCAGGCGCCGGTAAGGCTGTATTCTGAATTAAAATTAGTAAATTTTGACAGTTTATGATGAGCTGGGTAACCTTTGGGGCAAGCATTGTCCCAACGGCACGTGTACCAGTCACGTACCCAATCATTATAAATAGAGGGCCGCAATAGGCCCCAGTCAGACTGAAGACTGAAACTAGACTGAAACCAGACGGAGACGGAAACTAGACTGAAATTAGACGGACATCAGACGGGAATAAGACTGAGACTGGGTACTTCCGCCTCACATACACCTACGTCACCGCCTCCTCTAGGGCCACCTTTGAGAGAGAGAGAAAGTGAGAACTCTTGTCTACACTTTGAATAAAAGCCGTCAACAAGCTTCTACCCTACTCCTTGTAGACAACAGAAACATGTACAAATGTATTGGTTTATGATAAATTGACATTTTTATCCGATTATGTGTCAAAGAAAGATTTGTTTTCCAGCACCAATATTCAGAATTTGTTAGAATAGCGGCAAAATACTTAATTTTTAACAAGTTTCGTCAGGATAAGCTTATGTGCATTTTTATTCCGTGTTAACCCTTAATATTAGGACTTTTCCTTCGAATTCCAATTCGATCAATTCGACCAATTCGATCAGAAAAATTAAGTATTCTGCCGTAAAATTAAGTATTTTTCTGTCCGCTGTCGCCGCCGTGACGGCCGACTAACAAACCATCAGAGGCTATCAGTTACAAGTACCCACCTTTGTTTACATGCACGGCTATCTAATGCTACAAAGTCGGGGTCAAACTTTTCCGATGCGACAGTGAAATTTTCGTCGGTTATATTAATACTTTCAGCGCGAAGATTAACAGATTTTCTGACTGACGTTGGTAATTATCGAGCGGACGCGCCGAGCCGTGACGGCCGAGTACACACGGCTTGCACAGGTAAACATTAGGTTCGTGGAACGGGCCAAGCTATCCGATTGTAGACTACCCCTGTTTACGTCATGCATGCACTAAAACTACTTTATTTTTCTCTAATTCTTGCTACCTGGCGAAACATGCATTTTCAACCTTTTTTCGGGGGAGTTCCGATACGAGCGGTAAAATATGAATTACTGTTTGTACTGATGTGAATTGTGTTGATACTAAATGCTGTTCGAGGTTCTCGTTTCAGATATCGTAAGACCAGAGAAACAGATCGAAGAAAATACCAGGATGACGTTATGATGCAAAACTTATCAGCTGAAGAGGATTAATCTTGAAATAAATGAAATTATACGACATAAGTTCACGTGTTAATTTTTACCAATTTCCAATTTGTAAAGCTTGTCTACACACCTTGTATACATGGCTTCGATCTGCGATTGAAGACGATTCTGTAGTTCTAGATCATTGATATTCAATTAATATAGTATACAAATGTACCTGAGGTTCTCGTTACAGATATCATAGTGTAAGACAAGAGAAGATCGAAGGAAATACCAACCTGACGTCATCACTTGTGTTAACTGTTGAAAAGCTGAAGAGGACAATAAAATTGATCGTGTTGATTTTTTTTACATCCCTGAAAAACTTTGATATATTTTCCCTATAAATGGCGTTTTGTAACACCAATCACAGAGTTCCTTTGATGTGGTAACCTTCAACCTCTCACCGATCTGTCGACACCCGAATGCCAATCCCACTCGAAACTTCCAACGATTAACAATGGATTTCATCAGACCCATATCACGCTTGCGCGTCATTGCGTAAAGAAATCAATCTGATCATCAAATCCATTACAACATCTGTCAGTCTGGTTTAGACTATGTTCCTAATTTGATCAGTAATTAAAATAGTGATACCTCTGCAAACTTTGCATTTTACTACTGCTTATCCATACATCAAATTACAGATAACATATATACAGGTATTATCTATAAGTATCATATTTTAATATTAATGAATTAAGTGTATATCTTAATCAGTGCCGTCTATGAACAATACCTTTTAGAAAACAATTAGGGGCGTAATTAAATGCTCGACATATCATTGAGTAATAATACATAGATTTTTTTTTTCTACATACGGTTGAGTTATGGTGATTTTTATGAACGTATTAATCAGTTTCAATTTCTAAAAATATCGAAGAAATGTCTGCATTCTCGACTCACTCATGTCACACAAACGCCACCGCCCCATGTATACAGACCGCACACCCCTCCCCGTCATGAAATAACTATCCACCCAGCGTGAACCATGACGACCTTTCTGTTCCTGTCAATTTTATCAGTACCTGGTCATCACGTGTGCTGCCACGCGTAAACTTTAATATGGTGTGTTTTATTTAAAGTTACTAAATCATTAGATTTACATAGATTTCTTGGGGTTTTTGACTTCCTTCAAACGTTCTTATACCTGAAATTAGAAAGTTTTCAAAATTACAACATTTAATTTGAACTATTGGCAATGTTTATCAACGTTAAAATATCGCCAAACACAACAAGAAATTGTATCTGTCGGCATTGAATGTTTACAACGGAAAGAACCGAGTGCATCATTGAGTTCGGAATCGAGGTCGCTGAAAATCTCATCCGGCTAATGGATATAGATGTAATAACACCACTAAGAGGCAACTTATATTTTATCGGTTACATTGGCCTGATTAAGCGTAATAGCCGATACAAAGAAACGTAATGTGGGGGGGGGGGGGGGTGCAAAGGTCCTCAATATTTGGACCCCCCTCCTCGCCCCGCACCCGCAGGAGGAGATTGATTCTTTAATTCAACACACAACCATATATACTTTATAAACTTTTTTGATATATCGTTGAGTAGAATCCTTGTACACATTTATAGACAGTGGCGTCGATAAACGGAAACTAATGAATACGCAAATTGCCATGCTAGCGCCAAAGGTGCGATATTTTGGTGTTGGGGGGGGGGGGCGACAATCTCCTACGAGAAAAAAAATATTACGATTTAGAATTTTACGATGCATTTGATGAATGTGGGAGCGCCTGATGGCGCGAGATTTGGGTGTTTGAGGAGGTCCGAGGGTCTCCCCCGGGTAAAAATATTAGATTTAGAATGGCTGTGATGAGTTTTACGATATATTTTAATGATTTTAAAGCGTTCTTAACATAATACTTTTTTTTTATTTAAATTTACCTGCATTAAGAATTGGTAATTGTGAATGCCGTCATATCTATGCAACTCGATCTGAACATACTGGCTTCACACCATCGGTACATTGTTGTTTAACACAAAATAATAATTAATTAATTGTTTTGCTAAGTCATATAAACAGATGAATCTTTTAAGAGACATTTTTTTAAATAGTACGTAGAACCCCCTGATTGACATTTTAAGTCTAGTTCACGAAAATGTGCAGGAGGACCCTTTTTTCTTTCAAATGTGCAATTTTAGAACATTTCAGTCGGCGAAAACAAGAAATGTATGCCCTCGTCCATGCCCCCCCCCCCCCTGACCCCCTCCAACCCCGCCCCCACCTCCCACACCCGCTTCCTACGCCCCTGTATCTACATTGCCAAATAAAACAGCATAGTTCTATGAAGCTTTAGAGTATTTGATGGAAATATGACAAGAAGTGAGAGGTATTTTCACACGTTAATTATGTATATATTATACATAAATACAGGTGTACATGTACATTATTAAGCAAACATATATGTACATAGGTCTACAATGTATATGTAAGGTATATTTTTGCTTTGAATACATAAAAGTACACATAAAATTTATATATATAGTTAGGCTGATTTTTTTTAAGTAAATCGGGTGTAAAAAAGTTATATAACTAGTGACATATAGGGGAATGTCCATTAGACGGATAGAGACTATAACTAGGTATATATAGGGAATGCCCATTAGACGGATAGACACTATAACTAAGGATATATAGGGAATTTCCATTAGACGGATATATATTATAGCTAGGGCTATATAAGGAAAGTCCATTAGACGGACAAAGACTATAACTAGAGATATATAGGGAATGCCCATTAGACGGATAGACATTATAACTAAGGATATACAATGTATATGGAATGTCAAATATTGATATAATGATAAAAGAAATACACGTACTTACTTAGTCCGCTAAACATGCCTATAATATTAGTTTTTCGTCATTTTTTCCTTATTATAAAGTCTATATATTAGGCCATTTTTTAAAAGCCTAATAATATTGGCAGGTTTAGCGGAATAGTACATAATATCATGACAAATGAAAATAAAATAATGGTAGAAGCAAGTATAAAACCATATAATATAATGAAAACCCTTCTTTATGGCTACAAAAACCTGTACAGTATAGGATTATTTACACTTAGAAACTCTTCACAAAACTTTTGCATACGTTTCAACGTTTATTAGATTAACACAGTAATCAGGAACCTGTAGTCGATAAATTTGTGTTTTCAGTCGATAGTAGATATGTCCATTAGACAGATGAAATTTCCTTCGATCGGATGTTTGGAATGTTCACGCGTCGCGCATGCACATAGGGGTTGTTTACACTCGCCGAAAGATAATAATATGAAATAGTGACTAGGTCGGTCCTATTTATTTTCAGTTTTTCTCCATTTTGAACAAAATTGTTATACAAACTTTTAAATACTGTTATTAACACAAAGTACACAACTTTTACAATTAATTTTAGTCCTATAACTCTTTTTATCTTTTATTACATGATTTTTAAGCGATTTAGTCCCTTTAAGTGACTGCGGACCAAATCGAGTTACCAACAGAATTTAACAACTTTTCATTTCAAAATACAAGTCAACGTATTATGAGATATTTTATATAAAGACTAAATGGTAATATTTCAAAATGAAAAAAAAAGTTTCACGTTCTAATATACGACTTTTCAGGACACGCACGTCTTTGTTTATCTACTACACTAAACCCAGATATATGCACGATTTTAACAGATTAAAGTGAATAGTCGGGCAAAGGAAACCAGTCTAAATGCGTTCTTTGGCCTTCCAAAAGTCATTGTATACCATAATGGTGGTCAAGTTCTGCTTACGGTGTCCAGTTTTGACCATTGAAATTTTGGGGAAGCCCCGTGTAAAATTTAGCACAGTTCTAAATTTAAATTCGCCAAACTCTTTGAAAACGAGGCTGCGTGGAAATGTCAACATGGACATGTGGTTTCTCAGTCGTGTCGGTTTCGTTTCGTGTGATAAACCACTAATTGCGGTATGCAAATTGTTGTTTTGAGATGATACATTTGATGCAAATGAAGTATTCTTACATTAATGACAATGCTTTGTAATCATTTTTCGATAAAAGCATCTTGTACATGGAAATCGACACAAATATTCGGCCGATGCAGAGATGGGGCCCCGGCAAGGGGCAATTATTGCAGCATCGCATTCGTCGTATTTTACATCAACCGAATCATGAAGGTTAAATACAAATAATCGTAACATAATTTCCCATTTAAAACCACACGAAAACGTTCCACAGAACGTCCATGCATGTAGCTGTCAAAGATGTGAAAATAAATTAGCTCATACATAGATATTTTACAAGTACAATATATGTGTTCAATTATTCGTGTAGTTTTTTGCAGAGATTTAATTAAATTATCTATGTCTCTGGTTGTTTTTTTTTTTTTTTTGTAAACAATATTTGAGTTCTGGAGAGAGATGACATGAATGTCCAGCTGGAAGGAAAGAAACTTTTATGATGTATATGTATCGTACAATGTATATATGTAAACGTACATTCCATGTAGCTGCTATAGAATTACAACTAGGAAATTCTCTCAAACATTGATAATATTTAATTCTTTACATTCATGTAGGCCTATGCTGTGAGAATTAACACATCATATATATTTCCAGAAAACATATATATAGGCCTACATGTATGTTACTTTCCTTTTCTGTTGTATCCTGTTCTTTTTTGTGCTCTGGAGAAAAAGATGATTGAGTTGAAGAAAAGTAATTAATTAAGAGAAATGTGTACCACAGTACTTTGTCTGTAGCCGAGGGGTTCTATACTGTTTTAATAGTCCAGTAATTAATAATTAAATTGAAAATTTCAAAATTAAGATGAAATTGTAAATTCCATTTTTGAATGAAGTGGTTCCCCTCCTTTGAGAGTACACAGTGTGTATACCCTTTTTGGTTTTTAGGAATAATACCTGAATAGGAACCTGAAATAACATGACAATCAATCAGGTATGTGTGTGTTGGGGGGTGGGGGGCTAAAAGACAGAAGAATCATGAGGTTGGGAAGTTGTAACTTGAGTGGGGGGTTGAAATATAGAATAGCTACAGATAACTGGAAGTGGAAGGGTGCTTTATCATTGATCTGGTCATTGCATATTTGGGGTTTACATGGCTTTTTTTTGGTTATTTAGTCTCATTGATTTTGGAGCAACTTGAATCCATATGGTACTGTATATCTTTCTTTTTTCCATGTGTAGCTATTTCTTCTGTATTTCACCCTTCGCCCAAGTCACAACTTCCCAATAGGTACCACTTTTTTGTTTAGAACTCAAATCAAAGACAGATGTACATAGTACTACATACTACATTTTAGTCTATGTGTTTGTAATCACTGTTACTACAGTATTAATACATAAATGGTCTATGTACAAGTTATACATAGACAATAAATGTGAAATTTGGTTCAGACAAAAAGATTTTTAACATTTCAGATAACTTGCTAGTTTTATGGTTTTATTTATATGTTGAGTCTACTCTCTTGTAAAGTAGAATTTAGAAATCCTAAGACAATGGTATCTATATTGCTATATGTAAAAAAATCCTTATATTTTAAAAGTAATTGAAAAGCTATCTCACAAGCCCTGACAAACAAATGGGCAGGCATATGGATGCAAGAATTATAATCACTGGATCTAGAGGACTAATATAAACAAATATTTCTACAAAGTTAAACAATGAAAAAGTATTGCATCATAATTTTATTTAATGATTACAGTTGAAAGGAACATTTAATAAATTAATACTGTTTAAATGTTCTGTTCATGATCTTCTAGGTCCATAATGGCATATTGGAAAGGTTTACTTTCAAGAGCACTCAAATCAACATTCTTCAGTCTTCATATGATGCTAATTGTATGTATATGTATACATACACTTGTATACAGGTCCAAGGGATGAACTTTATGTATTCATGTCACTATGCATGCATGGTGCCTGAAAAAAAGAACCAACAATTTTTTTATATCTGTTGAATGTGACAAAAATTGAAATGATCAATTTCAAATATATATAAATGAATAAATGTAGGTTCATTTTACAGGTTTTTTTTTTTATTTTAGAGAAAACATTTTATAAGTTGTGAATGTTTCACTGATGCATTTGATAGAATCAAATATTGTTTCAAAAAAGATACAAAATTCATTATCTAAAGTTCCAACAAAAATTTAGAATAATTATAAATGATACATGGCTGCAGTACATTTCAACTCTGTAAAGTTTGTCATATACACATGTACAAACACTATTTATTATTATGACCAGAAATAATACTGTATGTGTCCTCCAAATATATCTAAAGAACAAGCTAAAACCTACATGTACATATGTATATTGTGTATATCAGAACATATATACAATACAATTTTACCAATTAACCTACAATGTAAATCCTATATACAATGTATGTGTATAACACTACCAGAACATGTACAGAACAAAAATTTACAAATTAAAAATCTATAAATATATACATCAGAACTGTATGAATTGACCGGTAGCATAATATTATAGATTAATTGAAACAAATCTTAGCTTGATAATGCACTAGCGGTTACATTCTAACTGTACATGCATTACAACGGTACATTTTATAAATATACAGGGCATTCATTACCCCTAAAGAGGCCCCACTAAAGAACCGCTATTTACCCCAGGGTTACGTTTTACGCGATTGGGGAACAGGTATGAAACATGTGACCATATGTGACCACTCATTTATGAAAAAATACTGCTAGGGACTATTTACATAATGATCAAAATACGAAGACTCACTCACTATCAGCTGAGCAGGGAGTACCGGGTAGTAGGCCTAGGTACGTACAGTTAGCGGTCCGGAGCCGCGTGCTCGTTTGAACTGTTCTCTTCACTATAACAAGTTGTATTAACACTGTCCATGCGTTGTAATGTTTACCGAGTCAGTTGTTGGGATTGTCGCTGCTCCATTGCCTTTCCTTTCGCATTTTAGGTGAGTCAGTTGGTTGTTTTTGCGGGAAACATTTTGGTTCAAAACTACGGTAGCCATGTTTTGTTTACTACGGAGAGTGGTGGGTGGTGTTGCGCATGCGTTAAGGTTGAACTGCACTCATAGCCGGTCGGGAGGACTTTTAGGATTCCCATAGATATTATTATTTTCTTCCCATGTACAGCGATTTTGACGGAAAGTTTTATTTTTCTAATTCATAAGAAATTATACCGGATATATTAATACCATTTTTAACGATTTTACAGTCACTTGCCCGACTATTCGCTTTAAAATATAATATTTTTCTTTCCAAAATCGTACTCACACCATCTGAAAATTACTTAACTTTTATAACATATTAAAGTTATTCTGCTGTATTTAACTATTAAAGAGTTTATCTAAAAGCCCCTAGGGACATACAGAGGTACATCTGCCTATCGTAAAAATGGCGAAGTTGCCAATCTCTATGTATATATGTTTCTGGTATATATATACTGTACAGTACATGACCGTTTATTGAATGGTCATGTGTATATAAAAATACATTATGTTACATTATTTAATCAAAGTAATAGCATTTTATACTTAAACGATTAAAAACGATTCAGTTTCGTCCGTTGATTCGTCGTTCCGGCTAAATCTTGTATCCCGTGCCGTGCCCGCGCAGGGGACCCGAGCCGAGGTTCGGTTATTTTCACTTTTCTTCTTAACGACAGCATCATTAAAATAATATTTTACACAATTAATCTTTGCGTTAATATTTGTTTTTCCCTGTGGGATAACGCTTAAAGATTGAAACCGACTTCAGCATCAGCAGCAGAGATCCATCATACAGGTGAGGACCATTGGGTAGTGTCAGTTCAAGGGGAAGATGGTAGTGAGGTATATATACTTGATAGCTTGATATAGGTTATAACTAGGCAGAGGGGTCATTTGTCAGCATCATTAGAAAACAGTTAACATCTACTTATGGGGAAGAATAGGAAAATGCTACAGGCAATTTTACCAAGTGTGCAACAAACAGACAAACGGGGTTGGCTGTGGAGTTTTTGCAATAGCTAATTTAGTAGAGATTTATTTCAATGACTTTAACGGTAATGACGATTTGGAATTCGATATAGTTTGTATGAAATAGCATCTAGTTTCTTGCATTTTGAATGGGTTTTTTTTCTAAATCCAACTAAATGATAAATACATATTTGGAACAGTTCAATAGGAAATTAAAAATATATAATAATTAAATTAGTATATATATTTTTTGTAATTCTTAATAAATCATTTATGCATATAAATAAAACAAGAAATAAAGTAAATAGTTTGTAATAAACATGTATCTTTAAGTATATTGTTATTATGGTGGATAATTATCTCGCCAAAATTATCACGATGAGTCGACTTATCATGATAATTCAGTCGACTTACCATGATAATTAAATCGACTTGTCGTGTTAATTATGTGAACTTATCATGATAATTAAGGCGACTTTTTTGTTTTTGGTATTGTAAGTAGACATATCGTGATCTTACTAAAGCGTCATAAATAACGCCCCAAAATTGTAAAAAATGAAAAATTCTTCTAAAAGTAGGCTTTATCATCATCAAATTGAAAAAAAAAATGAATTTCAACCCAATATTGTAAAAAAAAAAAATGAACAATTCGTCTAAAAGTAGGCTTTAACATCATCAAATTGTAAAAAACATATATGATTTTCAACCAAAAATTGTAAAGAGTAAAAAATTCGTCTAAGTAAGCACTAGCATTATAAAAATTAGATTTTTTTTTGTGATTTTCAACAAAAAATTGTAAACAATAAAAATTTGTCTTAAAGTAGGCTTTAGCATCATAAAAATTGTAAAAAAAGTGACGATATTCAACCTTAAATAAATTTAAATACGAAAAAAATGTGAAAATTGTAAATGACCTCTGAAAGTAGCCTTTAGCATAAAAAAATGTTAATTTTTTCAGTTTTTCAACCCAAAATTGTAAAAACTGAAAAATTCGTTTAAATGTAGGCTTTTGTATAAAAAAAAATGTAAAAAATGAAGAATTCGTCTAAAAGTAGGCTTTACAGTATTGAAGCGTGTAACGTTCTCTCGAAACGAGCACGAAACGCAAAACGGAAACGAAATGTTAAACGAAAACGAACGAAAACGCAAACGAAAAACGAATAGCGTAAAATGAAAAACGCGTTTCGACAGGCGCTAAACGCAAAACGAAAAACGTAAACGAAGTGAGGCCTGAACGCAATCATAAATGTCGATCGGGACTCCGGTAGCTTAGTGATCCGGATTCTGAGAGCGATATCTATTTTACACTCGCAATTTTTATTTAGTACGTGTTATCATCATAGAAATATATCTTGTCTTAGAAAATATGTAATTGTAAATATATTATACACAAGGATTTATTAAACGTCATTGAATAAGTATGTGAATTACTTATAGATATTCATGCATTAAATACTTTTTTACAGTGGACCCTCGATAAATCCGGACACTTGGTTCCCAGCCTAAACCGTCCCGGATTACGAGTTTTCCAGGACTGCCGAATTTCGTGTTCTTAGTCCAATTAAATTGTCACGTACGAGTTACTACTCCCCTTGACCTTGTAATCGCTTGATAGGCTTTTATGTAACATAACGTTATAATTAATACTTTGTTTGTTATGTTTTATAGGTATTCTTATATCATTACGTTAAGAATAATAAATAAACGCAATTTCTTTTTCAAAATACGAAAACATAAAGCCATCGTTAATTGTGTACTATGTATGCATATAAAACTACGTATCCCATTCTTGATCTCTCAATTATATAAGCGGCAAATTTGTAATAACGTAAGGAATCACACCTGACGAAACCGCGGGGCGTAACGATTTACCCAAAACTACCCAAAACTTCCCCAAAACTACCCAAAATATTTATATAGCTTCTCGTAAGTTAGTAACATTTGCTGAGTCTGGAATATTAAGATTTTATGACGTAGTTGATAATCAAAGAAACCAAACCGGAACGTACTAGTTTGTAATAGCGGTTACCTCCCTTTAATTCGAGATACCAAATACGTGACCAGGGTACAACTTGCCGCCGATCAGTAGCTTCTTCTGTTAATTATGACGTTATGATATTCACATCAAATGATGAACGTCATAATCACCGGATGGTGGGACTTATCAACGTTAATGTACTTTACCCATGTTATATTCAAAGAGTAGTAACTATGCTACTGTGATAGAACGGGTTTCTGTCATTGTTGCATTTATTTCTACAGTATGTATATTTGTTATTGCACTCTTCTAAGTCTTCACTTCAGTGATCTGTTTATTTATCTTTGACCCAAATTCAGGGGAACACCGTGAGAACAGGTCTTATCTAGGGTTAGCTGCGATGACGTAGCTCTGAACGACGGACGGAAGATTTCTGACAGATGGTCGTCGTCAGAGCTACGATTCCGTCCCATTGCCCGTAGTGTTGCAAACATCCAGCGGTGAAAATGTTGCATTTCATGTGTGTCATGTAATTTTTTTAATTAAATTCAACAATATCAAACATTTTTAACGTAAAATGATTATTTATTTACCCACCTCCATGTCTAAAATATGTTTTGAAGCACTTTTGAATGGCTCGCATCTCCGACACGGCTCTCTTGGCCGCCATGATGCTTCTCGTTAGAAAGTCTCGCGCTCCAAATATGGCACCTAGTACCATATATGGAATGACCTACAAATTTTCACTACGAAAGAAATAATGTTACCAAGTTTTTAACATGAACTTTAAAAATTCTTTTTTGCTTAATTCTTAATAATACTTACATTTGTTCAGTTTCACCATATTTATTCTTAGTTTGTTGGCTTTTTAAAACTTTAAAACATATTTTAGATTTCTACCTGTTGGGTGTTTCATTTCGTCACGGTTTCCGGTAAATCAAACATGGCGGCGTATTTGAATAGAATTATACATGTGTTGTGTTTGCCTTGGATTTTACCACTAATAGTTGATGAAAGATTATAATCGAAAGGTTTGTGAATTGAATATTGATCATAGTTGTCAGAACAATACAGTTACATAAGGATAATACCCGAAAAATATATTTTTATCAGTCTCAAAGTGCCACGATGTGGATCACATCGGGGCTTGCAACACTAGCGGCAATGGGATGGAATTCATACCCTGCACGGGAACGGAGTGAGGCAGGGTAGTTGATTATTCGTTCTAATCTAGGGTGTGTTTGCTGTTTAGCAGTCACATTCATCAACCTAGTTGTTCTCATGATCACCCCGATGATGACCGCTGGCCGGACTACACGTGTGGTACACACGTGGGAGGTGTTTATCAGTCAGTTGAGCCTAGCTGCGATGACGTAGCTCTGAACGACGGACGGAAGATTTCTGACAGTTGGTCGTCGTCAGAGCTACGATTCCGTCCCATTTGCCCGTAGTGTTGCAAAACATCCAGCGGTGAAAATGTTGCATTTCATGTGGTGTCATGTATTTTTTTAATTAAATTCAACACAATATCAAACATTTTTAACGTAAAATGATTTATTTATTTACCCACCTCCATGTCTAAATTATGTTTTGAAGCACTTTTGAATGGCTCGCATCTCCGACACGGCTCACTTGGCCGCCATGATGCTTCTCGTTAGAAAGTCTCGCGCTCCAAATATGGCACCTTGTACCATATATGGAATGACCTACAAATTTTCACTACGAAAGAAATAATGTTACAAAGTTTTTAACATGAACTTTAAAAATTCTTTTTTGCTTAATTCTTAATAATACTTACATTTGTTCAGTTTCACCATATTTATTCTTAGTTTGTTGGCTTTTTAAAACTTTTAAACATATTTTAGATTAGAACGAATAATCATACCCTGCCTCCACTCCGTTCCCGGCAGGGTATGAATTCCATCCCTTTCTCCCATTTCCGCTAGTGTTGCAAGCCCCGATGTTGATCCACATCGGGCACTTTGAGACTGATATAAAATATATTTTTCGGGTATTATCCTTATGTAACTGTATTGTTCTGACAACTATAATCAATATTCAATTCACAAACCTTTCGATTATAATCTTTCCATCAACTATTAGTGGTTAAAATCCAAGGCAAACACAACACATGTATAATTCTAATCAAATACGCCCCGCCATGTTTGATTTACCGGAAACCGTGACGAAATGAAATACACCCAACAGGTAGAAATCTAAAATTAGCTGCGATGACGTAGCTGCTGAACGACGGACGGAAGATTTCTGACAGATGGTCGTCGTCAGAGCTACGATTCCGTCCCATTGACCCGTAGTGTGTTGCAAAACATCCAGCGGTGTGAAAATGTTGCATTTCATGTGTGTCATGTAATTTTTTTAATTAAATTCAACAATATCAAACATTTTTAACGTAAAATGATTATTTATTTACCCACCACCTCCATGTCTAAAATATGTTTTGAAGCACTTTTGAATGGCTCGCATCTCCGACACGGCTCACTTGGCCGCCATGATGCTTCTCGTTAGAAAGTCTCGCGCTCCAAATATGGCACCTAGTACCATATATGGAATGACCTACAAATTTTCACTACGAAAGAAATAATGTTACCAAGTTTTTAACATGAACTTTAAAAATTCTTTTTTGCTTAATTCTTAATAATACTTACATTTGTTCAGTTTCACCATATTTATTCTTAGTTTGTTGGCTTTTTAAAACTTTTAAACATATTTTAGATTTTCTACCTGTTGGGTGTTTCATTTCGTCACGTTTCCGGTAAATCAAACATGGCGGCGTATTTGAATCGAATTATACATGTGTTGTGTTTGCCCTGGATTTTACCACTAATAGTTGATGAAAGATTATAATCGAATAGGTTTTGTGAATTGAATATTGATCATAGTTGTCAGTAACAATTACAGTGACATAAGGATAATACCGGAAAAATATATTTTTATCAGTCTCAAAGTGCCCGATGTGGATCACCATCGGGGGCTTGCAACACTAGCGGCAATGGGATGGAATTCATACCCTGCCGGGAACGGTGTGGAGGCAGGGTTAAGATTATTCGTTCTAAGTTGAGCCTTGTCTATAATTTATGCGGAAGTATATATTTAGTGTGTTGGTGGGTTGTTTGTAGCAACGGTTTAACCTAAATATGGTGCTCTGTCCGGACTTTGACCAATCAGTGGTCACTTTGGGTACTGGGTTGATGTGTCCGTTATAAAAGGGGTTGCTTCTAAGGAAGCTTTGGTCTTGACTAGGGAGAATGGGTTAGGGACAGAACCACGCCGATTGCACTGTCAACAGTAGGCTGGCTACCAGTCTCTAGAATATTAAACAAATCACTAAAAATTGGCTTGATTATTTTTGTCTCTACTACATGCCTGATTCCTAAGGTTTTAAACTAGGGGGAGATAATCTAGTAAAGAACTCTGCTGAGAAAGTCTTATCAGCAACTTAGGGTCTGGTAGCCAGTCTATGTCAACAGTGCAACACTTGCGGGGTCTCTGAACTACCATTTGGGTTTATACTTAGAGCTACATGACTACACAATGGTTTGTGTCGTTTCTAGGGGATTGTCAGGGGCTTAGGGCTTAGACATCCATAGGAAACCTAGTTCGCACAGTGTAGTAGGGGATCGTCAGGGGCTTAGGGCTTAGACATCCATAGGAAACCTATTTACACAGTTAGTTATGTCTCATAGAGTTAGAAACATTTGGTAGGTCGGTTGTCTCCCGTTAGGTGTTGTTGGACTGTGTTTGGGAACACCTGGTCTTGTTGTTCTGTAGCTATATAATTAGGGTTTCGCTTCATATACGTAGGCGAACTAGGTTACCTATGGATGTCAAAGCCCTAAGCCCTGACAAACCCCTAACCTCGACACCAAAGATTGTTGACCATTTACTTTCTCCTCGGATTCAGAGAAATTTGCCCGTTTTTGCTACTGTTGACATAAACTGGCTCCAGACGAAGTTTTCTGAAAGGATGCTTTCATGATAGGAGTGTCATTTTTAGATTATCAAATGATTTTCGGGATGAATAGTTGTCTCCTTTCCAAAAATATCAAGCCAATTTTTAGTGAATTGTTTAAAATTTTAGGACTGGTCATTCTTTTGCATATACTGTTATGCACGGCAGGTTTGTCCCATATTGTCGTCATTCTCCCCATAGTAAATGACCAAAGCTTTTTTGGGTTTGCTTGAAGCAAATGTCGAAGTTTATTGATAAAGTAATTTACAGTTCCCCAGAAGTGACCACTATTGGTCCAAAGTCCGTGAATCTTGCAGCCAATTTTAGGTTAAACTTGTTTTGCCCCATTTTGACAACAACCACCTACACACTAAATATAACTTCCGCGTAAATTAGACAAGGCTCAACTTAGAACGATAATCATACCTGCTAGAACAATCCACTCCGTTCCGGCAGGGTTATGAATTCCATCCCATTGCCGCTAGTGTTGCATAGCCCGAATGATCCACATCGGGCACTTTGAGACTGATAAAAATATATTTTTCGGGTATAATCCTTACGGTAAACTGTATTGTTCTGACAACTATGATCAATATTCAATTCACCAAACCTTTCGATTATAATCTTTCATCAACTATTAGTGGTAAAATCCAAGGCAAACACAACAACATGTATAATTCTATTCAAATACGCCGCCATGTTTGATTTTTACCGGAAACCGTGACGAAATGAAACACCCTACAGGTAGAAATCTAAAATATGTTTTTAAAAAAGTTTTAAAAAAGCCAACAAACTAAGAATGAAATATGGTGAAACTGAACAAATGTAAGTATTATTAAGAATTAAGCAAAAAAGAATTTTTAAAGTTCATGTTTAAAAACTTGGTAACATTATTTCTTTCGTAGTTGAAAATTTTGTAGGTCATATTCCATATATGGTACTAGGTGCCATATTTGGAGCGCGAGACTTTCTAACGAGAAGCATCATGGCGCCAAGTGAGCCGTGTCGGAGATGCGAGCCATTCAAAAGTGCTTCAAAACATATTTAGACATGGAGGTGGGTAAATAAATAATCATTTTACGTTTAAATATGTTTGATATTGTTGAATTTAATTAAAATTACATTACATGACACAATGTAAATGCAACATTTTCACCACCGCTGGATTGTTTTGCAACACTACGGGCAATGGGACGGAATCGTAGCTCTGACGACGACCATCCTGTCAGAAATCTTCCGTCCGTCGTTCAGAGCTACGTCCATCGCAGCTAAATTTTAGATTTCTAACCTGTTTGGGTGTTTCATTTCGTCACGGTTTCCGGTAAATCAAACATGGCGCGTATTTGAATAGAATTATACATGTGTTGTGTGTTGCCTTGGATTTTACCACTAATAGTTGATGAAAGATTATAATCGAAAGGTTTGTTGAATTGAATATTGATTATAGTTGTCAGAACAATACAGTTACATAAGGATAATACCCGAAAAATAATTTTTTATCAGTCTCAAAGTGCCCGATGTGGGATCACAATTTTTCTACGGGGCTTGCAACACTAGCGGAAATGGGATGGAATTCATACCCTGCCGGGAACGGAGTGGAGGCAGGGTATGATTATTCGTTCTAATCTAAAATATGTTTAAAAGTTTTAAAAAGCCAACAAACTAAGAATAAATATGGTGAAAACTGAACAAATGTAAGTATTATTAAGAATTAAGCAAAAAAGAATTTTTAAAGTTCATGTTAAAAAACTTTGTAACATTATTTCTTTCGTATGTGAAAATTTGTAGGTCATTCCATATATGGTACAAGGTGCCATATTTGGAGCGCGAGACTTTCTAACGAGAAGCATCATGGCGGCCAAGTGAGCCGTGTCGGAGATGCGAGCCATTCAAAAGTGCTTCAAAACATAATTTAGACATGGAGGTGGGTAAATAAATAATCATTTTATGTTAAAAAATGTTTGATATTGTTGAATTTAATTAAAAAAATTACATGACACACATGAAATGCAACATTTTCACCGCTGGATGTTTTGCAACACTACGGGCAATGGGACGGAATCGTAGCTCTGACGACGACCATCTGTCAGAAATCTTCCGTCCGTCGTTCAGAGCTACGTCATCGCAGCTAGGCTCAACTGACTGATAAACACCTCCCACGTGTACCACACGTGTAGTCCGGCCAGCGGTCATCATCGGGGTGATCATGAGAACAACTAGGTTGATGAATGTGACTGCTAAACAGCAAACACACCCTAGATTAGAACGAATAATCATACCCTGCCTCCACTCCGTTCCCGGCAGGGTATGAATTCCATCCCATTGCCGCTAGTGTTGCAAGCCCCGATGTGATCCACATCGGGCACTTTGAGACTGATAAAAATATATTTTTCGGGTATTATCCTTATGTAACTGTATTGTTCTGACAACTATGATCAATATTCAATTCACAAACCTTTCGATTATAATCTTTCATCAACTATTAGTGGTAAAATCCAAGGCAAAACACAACACATGTATAATTCTATTCAAATACGCCCGCCATGTTTGATTTACCGGAAACCGTGACGAAATGAAACACCCAACAGGTAGAAATCTAAAATATGTTTTAAAGTTTTAAAAAGCCAACAAACTAAGAATAAATATGGTGAAACTGAACAAATGTAAGTATTATTAAGAATTAAGCAAAAAAGAATTTTTAAAGTTCATGTTAAAAACTTGGTAACATTATTTCTTTCGTAGTGAAAATTTGTAGGTCATTCCATATATGGTACTAGGTGCCATATTTGGAGCGCGAGACTTTCTAACGAGAAGCATCATGGCGGCCAAGAGAGCCGTGTCGGAGATGCGAGCCATTCAAAAGTGCTTCAAAACATATTTTAGACATGGAGGTGGGTAAATAAATAATCATTTTACGTTAAAAATGTTTGATATTGTTGAATTTAATTAAAAAAATTACATGACACACATGAAATGCAACATTTTCACCGCTGGATGTTTTGCAACACTACGGGCAATGGGACGGAATCGTAGCTCTGACGACGACCATCTGTCAGAAATCTTCCGTCCGTCGTTCAGAGCTACGTCATCGCAGCTAACCCTAGATAAGACCTGTTCTCACGGTGTTCCCCTGAATTTGGGTCAAAGATAAATAAACAGATCACTGAAGTGAAGACTTAGAAGAGTGCAATAACAAATTATACATACTGTAGAAATAAATGCAACAATGACAGAAAACCCGTTCTATCACAGTAGCATAGTTTACTACTCTTTGAATATAACATGGGTAAAGTACATTAACGTTGATAAGTCCCACCATCCGGTGATTATGACGTTCATCATTTGATGTGAATATCATAACGTCATAATTAACAGAAGAAGCTACTGATCGGCGGCAAGTTGTACCCTGGTCACGTATTGGTATCTCGAATTAAAGGGAGGTAACCGCTATTACAAACTAGTACGTTCCGGTTTGGTTTCTTTGATTATCAACTACGTCATAAAATCTTAATATTCCAGACTCAGCAAATGTTACTAACTTACGAGAAGCTATATAAATATTTTGGGTAGTTTTGGGGAAGTTTTGGGTAGTTTTGGGTAAATCGTTACGCCCCGCGGTTTCGTCAGGTGTTCCTTACGTTATTACAAATTTGCCGCTTATATAATTGAGAGATCAAGAATGGGATACGTAGTTATATGCATACATAGTACACAATTAACGATGGCTTTATGTTTCGTATTTTGAAAAAGAAATGCGTTTATTTATTATTCTTAACGTAATGATATAAGAATACCTATAAAACATAACAAACAAAGTATTAATTATACGTATGTTACATAAAAGCCTATCATCGATTACAAGGTCAAGGGGAGTAACTCGTACGTGACAATTTAATTGACTAAGAACACGAAATTCGGCAGTCTGGAAAACTCGTAATCCGGACGGTTTAGGCTGGGAACCAAGGTGTCCGGATTATCGAGGGTCCACTGTAAAAAAGTATTTAATGCTTGAATATCTATACGTAATCACATACTTATTCAATGACGTTTATAAATCCTTGTGTATATATATATTACAATTACATATTTTCTAAGACAAGATATATTTCTATGATGATAACACGTACTAAATAAAAATTGCGAGTGTAAAATAGATATCGCTCTCAGAATCCGGATCACTAAGCTACCGGAGTCCCGATCGACATTTATGATTGCGTTCAGGCCTCACTTCGTTTACGTTTTTCGTTTTGCGTTTAGCGCCTGTCGAAACGCGTTTTTCATTTTACGCTATTCGTTTTTCGTTTGCGTTTTCGTTCGTTTTCGTTTAACATTTCGTTTCCGTTTTGCGTTTCGTGCTCGTTTCGAGAGAACGTTACACGCTTCAATACTGTAAAGCCTACTTTTAGACGAATTCTTCATTTTTTACATTTTTTTTTATACAAAAGCCTACATTTAAACGAATTTTTCAGTTTTTACAATTTTGGGTTGAAAAACTGAAAAAATTAACATTTTTTTATGCTAAAGGCTACTTTCAGAGGTCATTTACAATTTTCACATTTTTTCGTATTTAAATTTATTTAAGGTTGAATATCGTCACTTTTTTTACAATTTTTATGATGCTAAAGCCTACTTTAAGACAAATTTTTATTGTTTACAATTTTTTGTTGAAAATCACAAAAAAAAATCTAATTTTTATAATGCTAGTGCTTACTTAGACGAATTTTTTACTCTTTACAATTTTTGGTTGAAAATCATATATGTTTTTTACAATTTGATGATGTTAAAGCCTACTTTTAGACGAATTGTTCATTTTTTTTTTTACAATATTGGGTTGAAATTCATTTTTTTTTTCAATTTGATGATGATAAAGCCTACTTTTAGAAGAATTTTTCATTTTTTACAATTTTGGGGCGTTATTTATGACGCTTTAGTAAGATCACGATATGTCTACTTACAATACCAAAAACAAAAAAGTCGCCTTAATTATCATGATAAGTTCACATAATTAACACGACAAGTCGATTTAATTATCATGGTAAGTCGACTGAATTATCATGATAAGTCGACTCATCGTGATAATTTTGGCGAGATAATTATCCACCATAATAACAATATACTTAAAGATACATGTTTATTACAAACTATTTACTTTATTTCTTGTTTTATTTATATGCATAAATGATTTATTAAGAATTACAAAAAAATATATATACTAATTTAATTATTATATATTTTTAATTTCCTATTGAACTGTTCCAAATATGTATTTATCATTTATTGGATTTAGAAAAAAAAACCCATTCAAAATGCAAGAAACTAGATGCTATTTCATACAAACTATATCGAATTCCAAATCGTCATTACCGTTAAAGTCATTGAAATAAATCTCTACTAAATTAGCTATTGCAAAAACTCCACAGCCAACCCCGTTTGTCTGTTGTTGCACACTTGGTAAAATTGCCTGTAGCATTTTCCTATTCTTCCCATAAGTAGATGTTAACTGTTTTCTAATGATGCTGACAAATGACCCCCTCTGCCTAGTTATACCTATATCAAGCTATCAAGTATATATACCTCACTACCATCTTCCCCTTGAACTGACACTACCCAATGGTCCTCACCTGTATGATGGATCTCTGCTGCTGATGCTGAAGTCGGTTTCAATCTTTAAGCGTTATCCCACAGGGAAAAAACAAATATTAACGCAAAGATTAATTGTGTAAAAATATTATTTTAATGATGCTGTCGTTAAGAAGAAAAGTGAAAATAACCGAACCTCGGCTCGGGTCCCCTGCGCGGGCACGGCACGGGATACAAGATTTAGCCGGAACGACGAATCAACGGACGAAACTGAATCGTTTTTAATCGTTTAAGTATAAAATGCTATTACTTTAGATTAAATAATGTAACATAATGTATTTTTTATATACACATGACCATTCAATAAACGGTCATGTACTGTACAGTATATATATACCAGAAACATATATACATAGAGATTGGGCAACTTCGCCATTTTTACGATAGGCAGATGTACCTCTGTAATGTCCCTAGGGGCTTTTAGATAAACTCTTTAATAGTTAAATACAGCAGAATAACTTAATATGTTATAAAAGTTAAGTAATTTTCAGATGGTGTGAGTACGATTTTGGAAAGAAAAATATTATATTTTAAAGCGAATAGTCGGGCAAGTGACTGTAAAATCGTTAAAAATGGTATTAATATATCCGGTATAATTTCTTATGAATTAGAAAAATAAAACTTTCCGTCAAAATCGCTGTACATGGGAAGAAAATAATAATATCTATGGGAATCCTAAAAGTCCTCCCGACCGGCTATGAGTGCAGTTCAACCTTAACGCATGCGCAACACCCACCACTCTCCGTAGTAAACAAAACATGGCTACCGTAGTTTTGAACCAAAATGTTTCCGCAAAAACAACCAACTGACTCACCTAAAATGCGAAAGGAAAGGCAATGGAGCAGCGACAATCCCAACAACTGACTCGGTAAACATTACAACGCATGGACAGTGTTAATACAACTTGTTATAGTGAAGAGAACAGTTCAAACGAGCACGCGGCTCCGGACCGCTAACTGTACGTACCTAGGCCTACTACCCGGTACTCCCTGCTCAGCTGATAGTGAGTGAGTCTTCGTATTTTGATCATTATGTAAATAGTCCCTAGCAGTATTTTTTCATAAATGAGTGGTCACATATGGTCACATGTTTCATACCTGTTCCCCAATCGCGTAAAACGTAACCCTGGGGTAAATAGCGGTTCTTTAGTGGGGCCTCTTTAGGGGTAATGAATGCCCTGTATATTTATAAAATGTACCGTTGTAATGCATGTACAGTTAGAATGTAACCGCTAGTGCATTATCAAGCTAAGATTTGTTTCAATTAATCTATAATATTATGCTACCGGTCAATTCATACAGTTCTGATGTATATATTTATAGATTTTTAATTTGTAAATTTTTGTTCTGTACATGTTCTGGTAGTGTTATACACATACATTGTATATAGGATTTACATTGTAGGTTAATTGGTAAAATTGTATTGTATATATGTTTCTGATATACACATATACATATGTACATGTAGGTTTTAGCTTGTTCTTTAGATATATTTGGAGGACACATACAGTATTATTTCTGGTCATAATAATAAATAGTGTTTTGTACATGTGTATATGACAAACTTTACAGAGTTGAAATGTACTGCAGCCATGTATCATTTATAATTATTCTAAATTTTTGTTGGAACTTTAGATAATGAATTTTGTATCTTTTTTGAAACAATATTTGATTCTATCAAATGCATCAGTGAAACATTCACAACTTATAAAATGTTTTCTCTAAAAAAAAAAAAAAAACCTGTAAAATGAACCTACATTTATTCATTTATATATATATTTGAAATTGATCATTTCAATTTTTGTCACATTCAACAGATATAAAAAAATTGTTGGTTCTTTTTTTCAGGCACCATGCATGCATAGTGACATGAATACATAAAGTTCATCCCTTGGACCTGTATACAAGTGTATGTATACATATACATACAATTAGCATCATATGAAGACTGAAGAATGTTGATTTGAGTGCTCTTGAAAGTAAACCTTTCCAATATGCCATTATGGACCTAGAAGATCATGAACAGAACATTTAAACAGTATTAATTTATTAAATGTTCCTTTCAACTGTAATCATTAAATAAAAATTATGATGCAATACTTTTTCATTGTTTAACTTTGTAGAAATATTTGTTTATATTAGTCCTCTAGATCCAGTGATTATAATTCTTGCATCCATATGCCTGCCCATTTGTTTGTCAGGGCTTGTGAGATAGCTTTTCAATTACTTTTAAAATATAAGGATTTTTTTACATATAGCAATATAGATACCATTGTCTTAGGATTTCTAAATTCTACTTTACAAGAGAGTAGACTCAACACATATAAATAAAACCATAAAACTAGCAAGTTATCTGAAATGTTAAAAATCTTTTTGTCTGAACCAAATTTCACATTTATTGTCTATGTATAACTTGTACATAGACCATTTATGTATTAATACTGTAGTAACAGTGATTACAAACACATAGACTAAAATGTAGTATGTAGTACTATGTACATCTGTCTTTGATTTGAGTTCTAAACAAAAAAAGTGGTACCTATTGGGAAGTTGTGACTTGGGCGAAGGGTGAAATACAGAAGAAATAGCTACACATGGAAAAAAGAAAGATATACAGTACCATATGGATTCAAGTTGCTCCAAAATCAATGAGACTAAATAACCAAAAAAAAAAGCCATGTAAACCCCAAATATGCAATGACCAGATCAATGATAAAGCACCCTTCCACTTCCAGTTATCTGTAGCTATTCTTCTATATTTCAACCCCCCACTCAAGTTACAACTTCCCAACCTCATGATTCTTTCTGTCTTTTAGCCCCCCACCCTCCCCCAACACACACATACCTGATTGATTGTCATGTTATTTCAGGTTTCCTATTCAGGTATTATTCCTAAAAACCAAAAGGGTATACACACTGTGTACTCTCAAAGGAGGGGAACCACTTCATTCAAAAATGGAATTTACAATTTCATCTTAATTTTGAAATTTTCAATTTAATTATTAATTACTGGACTATTAAAACAGTATAGAACCCCTCGGCTACAGACAAAGTACTGTGGTACACATTTCTCTTAATTAATTACTTTTCTTCAACTCAATCATCTTTTTTCTCCAGAGCACAAAAAAGAACAGGATACAACAGAAAAGGAAAGTAACATACATGTAGGCCTATATATATGTTTTCTGGAAATATATATGATGTGTTAATTCTCAACAGCATAGGCCTACATGAATGTAAAGAATTAAATATTATCAATGTTTTGAGAGAATTTCCTAGTTGTAATTCTATAGCAGCTACATGGAATGTACGTTTTACATATATACATTGTACGATACATATACATCATAAAAGTTTCTTTCCTTCCAGCTGGACATTCATGTCATCTCTCTCCAGAACTCAAATATTGTTTACAAAAAAAAAAAAAAAAAAAAAAAAACAACCAGAGACATAGATAATTTAATTAAAATCTCTGCAAAAAACTACACGAATAATTGAACACATATATATTGTAACTTGTAAAAAATATCTATGTATGAGCTAATTTTATTTTCACATCTTTGACAGCTACATGCATGGACGTTTCTGTGGAACGTTTTTCGTGTGGTTTTAAATGGGAAATTATGTTACGATTTATTTTGTATTTAACCTTCATGATTCGGTTGATGTAAAATACGACGAATGCGATGCTGCAATAATTGCCCCCTTGCCGGGCCCATCTCTGCATCGGCCGAATAATTTGTGTCGATTTCCATGTACAAGATGCTTTTATCGAAAAATGATTACAAAGCATTGTCATTAATGTAAGAATACTTCATTTTGCATCAAATGTATCATCTCAAAACAACAATTTGCATACCGCATTAGTGGTTTATCACACGAAACGAAACCGACACGACTGAGAAACACAATGTCCATGTTGACATTTCCACGCAGCCTCGTTTTCAAAGAGTTTGGCGAATTTATATTTAGAACTGTGCTAAATTTACACGGGGCTTCCCCAAAATTTTCAATGGTCAAAACTGGACACCGTAAGCAGAACTTGACCACCATTATGGTATACAATGACTTTTTGGAAGGCCAAAGAACGCATTTAGACTGGTTTCCTTTGCCCGACTATTCACTTTAATCTGTTAAATGATCGTGCATATATCTGGGTTTATAGTGTAGTAGATAAACAAAGACCGTGCGTGTCCTGAAAGTCGTATATTAGAACGTGAAACTTTTTTTTTCATTTTGAAATTTTACCATTTAGTCTTTATATAAAATATCTCATAATACGTTGACTTGTATTTTGAAATGAAAAGTTATGTTAAATTCTGTTTGGTAACTCGATTTGGTCCGCAGTCACTTTAAAGGGACTAAATCGCTTAAAAATCATGTAATAAAAGATAAAAAGAGTTATAGGACTAAAAATTAATTGTAAAAGTTGTGTACTTTGTGTTAATAACAGTATTTAAAAAGTTTGTATAACAATTTGTTCAAAATGGAGAAAAACTGAAATAAATAGGACCGGACCTAGTCACTCATTTTCATATTATTTATCTTTCGGCGAGTGTAAACAACCCCTATGTGCATGCCGCGACGCGTGAACATTCCAAACATCCGATCGAAGGAAATTTCATCTGTCTAATGGAACATATCTACTATCGAAACTGAAAACACAAATTTATCGACTATAACAGGTTCCTGATTACTGTGTTAATCTAATAAACGTTGAAACGTATGCAAAAGTTTTTGTGAAGAGTTTTTCTAAGTGTAAATAATCCTATAACTGTACAGGATTTTTGTAGCCATAAAGAAGGGTTTTCATTATATTATATGGTTTTAAACTTGCTTCTACCATTATTTTATTTTCATTTGTCATGATATTATGTACTATTCCGCTAAACCATGCCAATATTATTAGGCTTTTAAAAAATGGCCTAATATATAGACTTTATATAAGGAAAAAATGACGAAAAACTAATATTATAGGCATGTTTAAAGGACTAATAAAGTACGTGTATTTCTTCTTTTATCATATATATCAATATTTGACATTCCGTTATACATTGTAATATTCCTTAGTTATAATGTCTATCCGTCTAATGTGGCATTCCCTATATATCTCTAGTTATAGTCTTTGTCCGTCTAATGGACTTTCCTATATATAGCCCTAGCTATAATATATATCCGTCTAATGGAAATTCCCCTAAATATACTTAGTTATAGTGTCTATACCGTCTAATGGGCATTCCCTACTATATACCTAGTTATAGTCTCTATCCCGTCTAATGGACATTCCCCTATATGTCACAGTTTATATAACTTTTTTACATCCCGATTTTACTTAAAAAAAAAATTATCAGCCTTTAGCCTAACAATATATATGAGCAATTTTATGTGTACTTTTTATGTATATTCAAAGCAAAAATATACCTTACATATACAGATGTAGACCTATGTACATATATGTTTGCTTAATATATTTACACATGTAGGACCGTTAGTATTATTCATCGCATGTAAATTATAATATTACATAATTAACAGGTCCTGAAAATAAATTATCTCACTTCTTTCATGCTATTTCCCATGGTCATATACAGTGGGCTAAACTTCATAAACTATGCTGATTTTATTGGAATGTAGATACAGGGGGCGTACACTGGATATTCGGGTGTGGTAGGTGGGGGGTGGGCGGGGTTGGAAGGGGTCATTTCATGGCAAAATGGCTATGCCCCCCCCCATTGTTTACATTTAAGTTGTTTTCGCCGAGCTGAAATGTTCTAAATTGCACATTTGAAAGAAAAAAAGGTCCTCCTGCACAAATTCGTGTAACTAAAAACTTATCACGTCTTCAATCAACTTTAATTCTACGTACTAATTTAAAAAAATGTCTCTTAAAAGATTCATCTGTTAATATGACTTAGCAAAACAATTAATTAATTATTATTTTGTGTTAAACAACAATGTACCGATGTGTGAAGCCAGTATGTTCAGATCGAGTTGCATTTAGATATGACGGCATTCACAATTACCAATTCTTAATGCAGGTAAATTTAAATAAAAAAAGTATTATGTTAAGAAACGCTTTAAAAATCATTAAAAATATATCGTAAAACTCATCACAGCCATTCTAAATCTAATATTATTTTTACCCGGGGGAGACCCTCGGACACTCCTCAAAACACCCAAATCTCGCGCCAGACAGGCGCTCCCACATTCATCAAATGCATCGTAAAAATTCTAAATCGTAATTATTTCCCGGAACACTTTACCCCGTAGGAGACAACAAAAGAAAGGTCGTCATGGTTCATGCTGGGTGGATAGTTATTTCATGACGGGGAGGGGTGTGCGGTCTGTATACATGGGGCGGTGGCGTTTGTGTGACATGAGTGAGTCGAGAATGCAGACATTTCTTCGATATTTTTAGAAATTGAAACTGATTAATACGTTCATAAAAATCACCAGAACTCAACCGTATGTAGAAAAAAAATCTATGTATTATTACTCAATGATATGTCGAGCATTTAATTACGCCCCTAATTGTTTTCTAAAAGGTATTGTTCATAGACGGCACTGATTAAGATATACACTTAATTCATTAATATTAAAATATGATACTTATAGATAATACCTGTATATATGTTATCTGTAATTTGATGTATGGATAAGCAGTAGTAAAATGCAAAGTTTGCAGAGGTATCACTATTTTAATTACTGATCAAATTAGGAACATAGTCTAAACCAGACTGACAGATGTTGTAATGGATTTGATGATCAGATTGATTTCTTTACGCAATGACGCGCAAGCGTGATATGGGTCTGATGAAATCCATTGTTAATCGTTGGAAGTTTCGAGTGGGATTGGCATTCGGGTGTCGACAGATCGGTGAGAGGTTGAAGGTTACCACATCAAAGGAACTCTGTGATTGGTGTTACAAAACGCCATTTATCGGGAAAATATATCAAAGTTTTTCAGGGATGTAAAAAAAATCAACACGATCAATTTTATTGTCCTCTTCAGCTTTTCAACAGTTAACACAAGTGATGACGTCAGGTTGGTATTTCCTTCGATCTTCTCTTGTCCTACACTATGATATCTGTAACGAGAACCTCAGGTACATTTGTATACTATATTAATTGAATATCAATGATCTAGAACTACAGAATCGTCTTCAATCGCAGATCGAAGCCATGTATACAAGGTGTGTAGACAAGCTTTACAAATTGGAAATTGGTAAAAATTAACACGTGAACTTATGTCGTATAGTCTACAATCGGATAGCTTGGCCCGTTCCACGAACCTAATGTTTACCTGTGCAAGCCGTGTGTACTCGGCCGTCACGGCTCGGCGCGTCCGCTCGATAATTACCAACGTCAGTCAGAAAATCTGTTAATCTTCGCGCTGAAAGGATTAATATAACCGACGAAATATTTAATTCTATCGCCGAATGTGTTAATTTCACTGTCGCATCGGAAAAGTTTGACCCCGACTTTGTAGCATTAGATAGCCGTGCATGTAAACAAAGGTGGGTATTTTTAACATTCAGGACCAACGGAACGAGTTGAAACTTCACTCAAGGACAGTATTCCTGTGATTCAGCAAGTTGGTACTGTAAAAACATTTCTATCTCCGTCTCTTTGGTCAAAAAATGTGGTGTTGAGATCCCTTATTTACCTGTAATTACTAGCTCACCATTGACTGTATATGCACGTGAGGTGAAGTTGTGAACACATTTTGTGTGGTGTATACTGGCCCTACATCAGTTACTACACTTGTAATATATGAATAAGACACTTTATATTACAATACCAGTAAGAATATTTAATGGGAAAGAAGAATAATAAAAAAACAAACAATACTCAGCCATCCGTGACCGACACAGGCTTACGTAACCCTACATGTAATACAGGTACATATACGGGACACGCGTGTACGACCTTGTGCGCGTCGACAGGACGAGGTCCCCAAGGTACGAGTGACATTATATCCAGAGCCCATAGAGAACTGTATGGACTTGACATGTCATCCCACCCTGGATACTATCAATCATCAAATATGGCTCAACCACAGAACTTTACTCCTCCTAGCCCTTCGTTACCACCACCGTCGCAACCACATTACCCCAACATGGACAATATATTGCATGACATTTATAATAAACTCTCAAAGCTCGACACTCTAGATACAATCATGAGTAGGCTGAATGCCATAGAGGGCAAGTTTGTGTGCATGGAATCTAGCATAAAAGAAATAAAGCAAGAACTGAAAGTTCATAGCGATAAGATTGAGGGGTCCGATTTTGATCACACCATTCTTGAGGAACGGATCAGTAAAGTGGAAAACGAGAGAGATATGGCACGAGAAGAGTGTGAATATCAAAGAGAGAAAATAATAGAACTGCAAACTAGATCTATGAAGGACAATTTGTTGTTCAGTGGCATCCCAGAGACTGGTCAAAGTGAAGATTCAGAGGCAGTTCTTCAGGCTTTCCTCAAGTCAGAGTTAGGTATTGAGAACGATATCCAATTCCAAGTTGTCCATCGGCTTAGAAAACGGTCTGATGGTAAGCCACGTTCCATGGTGGCGAAATTTACGAGCAGGAAGGAACGTGATATTGTCCTCAATGCTGCACCCGAGAAATTAGCCGGTAAACCACAATTTTCAATAAATGAGCAGTATCCTCCTGAGGTGAATGAACGGCGACGACTCTTATACCCTGTGTTTAAGGAGGCTCGTAGACGCGGTCAGACCGCTAGAATGAAAGCTGATAAGCTCTATATCGATGGAGTTCTGTACGATCCTCCTCCTCCTCATCATCCTTCGGGTACGAATGGTTCAGGGAGCTCCCGCTTCGGATCACAGGACCGAAGATGGTCCAATCAGCCTCCTGGGCGACGGATCGATGATGGAGCTCACCAGAGGCCATACTCAGTCAGCGACATCTGGCGGATGGGATTCGCGCCAAAAGTCGACATGTAAGGAGCTCTACAATGGGATTTCATAGAACCAGACATTCTCTAATGAATATGGTTAGATATTGAAGAAAATGAAGATGCTTCTTTAGTTTATATGTATGACTTCGAGAAACTTACCCAACAGGATGTATCCCCTTATTGAGATCAAGTCAATGCAAGTGTAATGTTAACAATTTTGGCTATAAGTTATACTGTGCAATTGTGTAAACAAAATAATATGTACATTGCAAATGGAAGAGTCGGAAGGGATAAAAATCTGTTTTGGAAAAACTACTTGTAATGACACAACAATGTTGTCTCGTCTAATCACTTGATTTTGATGTAATGGATTTTGACCCTTTATTCTCTGATGTACATAGTAGAATTGTATTTCGTTTAAGTAGTAAAAATATAATACTGAAACTTCGCCAAGAGAGGATTATCTAAACTTATCTAAAGATAATGCTTACATTAAATGGAGAGCAGATAAACAACAATCCTTTTATAATTATGTACAAGAAGACTGCTGTGAACAATTAATATTATAAATGAACAGTTAGAATCCTTAACTGAGAAGGAGAATAACAATATCACATCTAAGGATATCGATAATGTTGTAAATAATATCAGTGATCTTTTAAGACATCTGCTAAAAAAAGGTATTTGGTACAAAAAATAGTGCAAAGTATATTAGCCCAAACCAATAAATAAACCTTGGTTTGGGAATGATTGTCATAAAAGGAGGAAAGAATTTTCATGCAGCTAAAAAAAAAATATAAACATTGTAAAAATTTAGACAATAAATCAACGTTACAAAACAATGCGAGACAAAATGTATAGACCAAACATTAATTAAACATATTCATGATGCATAAAGAGATAAAGAGAATTTCAAACAGAATGAAATAAGTTTCGGAATATTACATAGTCTGCGAAATCATAACCCGAAAGCAATTTGGAGGTATATTAAATGATATTGGAGGTAATTCAAACGATACAAACGTTGATATATAAAAATTGAGGAAACTAAATGATTATTTTAAAAATCTTAACAAGGGAGATAATACAGACGAACATATTAATTGACTTTGATAGATGTAATAATAATGGTTTAGTTTGAAGATATATTGAATGATGTAATTACTGGTGGATGAAATAAAGCATGCAGTTAAAAATCTTAGTAATAATAAGGCAGTTGAGGTAAAGACCTGTAATTATAAATGAATACATAAAAAAACACATTGGACCGATTTTTAAATGTCTATCATAAAATGTTCAATATTGTTTTAAATACGGCATGTATCCCAGAATCGTGGAAAATAGGTGTAATAAAACCTTTGTATAAAAACAAAGGAGATCCGAAGAACTTAATAAAGTTATAGAGCGATTAGCTGGTATCTTGTCTAGGAAAAGTGTTCACATCTATTTTGAATACCAGTAAAATTCTTAATAAGTTATTGATGAACTTCATATTTACGCAACATTAGTGTTACGTGCTCAAGCTTGGCTTTAGAAAGCAACATTCTACTGTTGATAAATTTTTGCCAGCGATAGTTTTTCATACCGCAGATATCTATATATATATCATGCAAGAAAAAATTATACTGCTCTTTCGTAGATTTCAAAAAGCTTTCGAACTCTGTTTGGAGAATAGGATTATGGAAAAAAGGTTAAAAAAGTAATTAACTTCACGGGGTTGGAAATTTTTTAAAAGTCATAATCAACCATTATGCCATGCTTTTTAAAAAGGGGCACGAAAGCGTGTGTCAAGAAATTGGAATAAAACTGTCAGGATATTTGTATTGTAATATTGGTCTATGAAACAAAGGGGAAAATTTGTCACCTTTTTTTATTTGCGAATTTATCTAAATGATTTAGAAGACTTTTTTGATGAAAATGACGCTCAGTTGCCTCCAAACTATGAAAAGCTTGAGTGATGATGTTGGATTGTTTATTAAGATGTTTCTTATCCTTTATGCTGATGACCCTGCAACTGTTATTATTTCCGAATCAGCAGAAGGGCTACAGAATTTATTGAATATGTTTGAAAATATACTGTAATGAGTGGAAACTTACGGTTAATACGCAAAAAACAAAGTTGTTTATTCTCAAACTACGGAAGTGTCAAACACGTTTATAGCGTTTTTTATTTTCGAAGAATTAGAATATTGTAAACGTATCTTAGGTAAATTGAGGCGACTTTATTTGCTGTACAAAAAATTAGAAATATTTCTCCAAACTGACATCTGGTACAACCAATCTTTTATAATCTTTTATGGTCTATGGTGAATTGGGTAGATCTATGGTGAATTGGGTATCCGTTGAGTATTGAAGTGAAATATAGAATGGTCATGTTTTGGTATAAATTTTAATTTCCACTGATAAATTGTCAAGCAAAATATATAAACTAATGTACCAATTGCATGTAAATGGAAAAATAAGTTTTAAATGGATCGATTTTGTGCGAAAAATATTTTTATGAGACGGGCTTAAATTTTGTATGGAATATACAGGAATCTTGTACATTGAACAAAATATATTTAAAATTTACCATTAAACAAATACTTAAGGATCAATTTATTCAAAGGTGGTTTAATGATATGAATTTGTCATCAAAAGGTAAAATGTATACAGTTTTTAAAAAATTTTCAAATGGAGATTTTCTGATGAAAAAGATGAAAAAAATGGATTTCGTAACTTCTAATTTACATTAGAAAACGGGACGATGGGCTTATATACCACGAAATGACTAAGAATTGTAGTCCCCTTTTGTTGTCCATGACGGTAAATGGTGACGAATTTCATTACTTATTTAATTGTACGTCACCTATCACTTCATCAAATTAGGCAAATGCATCGTACCAAAATATTATTTTACGAACCCTAATCGTACAAAAAATGTAAATGGTCTAATCTCACTGTGTAATGTCACGTATTCTTTCGCAACTATAGGCATTTTAATCTTAGACATATATTGAGAAATTAATTTATAGATGTATTCCGTACATGTCAAACTGTAATATATACTGCTTTGACCTCTTGTTACACACGTAAGTTGGTGTCAAGAGTAATAAAGAAATCTGAAATCCGGTATTTAGTATATAGATCAAATTAAGTTTGGTAATCAGCATGTTAGAATAACCCCAGATCGAATATATTTTAAAACATTTAGCTTGTAATTTTCTATCGGGAGCTACCTGTATCTCAATAACATCCGGAAAGCTCTATTTCGCACGCATAAGGCTGACCACCACGGGGATCTAGTGACGATGAGCTTGTTTGACCATACATGTAAATGTAAAGGTTGGTGAATGAACATTGGAAAGGAATATTGGAACGTATTCATGTAAGTGGCGAGTTCTGGGGTATTTCAACGTTCGCATCATCAACCATTATAACGCGGACACCCATATATCTCTACGGCCCCTAATAGTCACCCGAACGTACCACGAAAGTCCGAAGGCCAACAATAGTCCCGAAGGCCCTTATGTTTAGGACAGTAGTGGCGAACGCAAGTTATAGAGTTGTGTATACATTATCGTATAGTGTCATATACTGATCTGACAATTGTAATCACGCAGTATGGTCAGTTCATCATGGAGCATTTCAATGTCAAAACATATACATCAAACTATATATTCTAAGATATCAAACAAGGATAGTTCTTATGAATATCTTAGCAAACATACAAGGTCTAAGATCTCACGTGTGTAAGCCATATTGTACACTGTATTCTGATTCGCATTAGGATTAGCCGGTTGCCATACATTAATAGAGCAATGTTGTAATCAAACCTTACCGACAAATGACCATGATTAAACTGTTTAAATGTTTTTAAATTGTACAATATTACATGTATTAACGACTTTTTTTTGCGATTCATTCAACATAATTTGAATTGTGGTGTATTGTACCTTATTGACGGATTAATGTTGATGTATCAATGATTGTTGATTGTGCTTCCGTCATGTCAGATAGGAATGCATTGTACCATAATACAATGTGTATACTTTCTTTATTAACAGGTACGTTGTTACTGTACGTCAAGATCATGTGAGAAGTTTTTTTTATTGAAAAATTTCGTTGAATATCTGCCATTATGCGTAAGTCGAACGTTAGGGGGACCTTTACAACAAATCTTTTTGCAAATCAAAACGGTAATCAAACGTGCTCAGCTGATTCGATTTCGACACTACTAATTCTGCATATAATTTCCACTCAGTATTGACTCCGTTTTTAGATTTTTAAGGCCTTCGGACTATTGGCCTCCGACTAACGGGCCTTAGGACAAAATTGGAAGTCTTTCAAATACTTCTATCTGATGGACATATACCAGCATGATTTGCACATATAAGCCAGAGAGGAAAACGTAACAAACACATGTGCGCATAAGCAAGTTATATGCTCACCACGTGCAGGACGTGTCGAAAATCCGAAGTCACTGAACATGGCGGTGATTGTAAGGCGCTTACTTCAAAACCGGAATATAGATTCCTAATTTCGCTCTCTTAAAGGCCTTACCATATTGCTTTAGGGGGAGCAAATCATCAAGTTTACATTTCAATTTTAATATCAAATGTAAGTTACAATATCGTACAGTGAATTAAGCAGCAAGACAACTTTAATACC